>NW_007248611.1:152217-245172 GCF_000164805.1 Carlito syrichta
AGTCTCATTTATTAAGAGAGTTATACCTGTGTGTGGCTAAAAAAAAATCCCAAACAATCACAAGAATTGAGTCAAGCCTACTGAATGAGATAGGACTGGAAATGAGGGGGAAAAGAAGAAAACTAGGGAAGGAAGGAATACGGCAGATAGGGTGAGCTCTCTGAAAGGGTGTCTTCCCCTGGAGAGGGCACTGAATTTGTTCCATGGAAAGGAGAAAAAAATCACCCAGAGAATGGTGCTGGTGACTGATAAATGAGAAGTGGCCTAATGCTGGAGTTTAACCATTTTGAAGGGTTTACTTTCACTGTATGGTAAGAAAAAGACAGGCTAGGGAGAACATCTGCTTCCAATAAGGAAGCGTACATTGAAGAATCATGCCGGAGACTTAAGTTGGCTTTTTGCACAGAGATTTTGTGACCCAGACACATAGCCTTATGTACCATGAAGTCAGAGTAGTAGCATCTTCCACAGCACTGGTTCTAGGCTGGGGGAACAAAGGTAGAGAACTCCTTGGGGCCACTGCAGTGATGCTAAATCCACAAATAGGTGGAAGGCGGTTTCATCTTTGAATTAATCCCAGATTTCTGCTCTTCCACAGTTCAAATGAGTCACTTCATCTTCTTTGTACATACCTCGAGTATAGTATCTACACCCTATAGGGTGTAGTTACCTGTTTATAGGATTATTATTCTAAAATTATTCAGAGAAAAAAGATAATAGCTAATGTGTTTTTCCATAGCTCAGTCCTCACCTGCAAATGTTATACAAATGGAAAACTGACCTCCTCCCTATGCCTCTCTATGACCTTTCACCATTGTGCTATCTGCTGAATGGATGCATATGTGGATGGATGAGTGCCTACATGGCTCAAGGAAAGGAAAACCGATTCCTGAGCTGTCCTAAGAAAGAGTACTGTCCTCCATGTCCATGTTCTCCTAGCTCTCACACACTGAGGAGATATATAAATTGAGGCCTAAGGGAAAAATTTAAATATGCTTGGTGAAGTTTGATATCGCAGGCAGTGGAAACATCAAGCATGAAGGCATGAGGATGTAAAAGAGTGAGACATATTTGGAGAACTATAAACGTTTGGGTAATGACGGAGTTTATAATGCTTTGGAGGAAGGAGAGAGGAAAAAAATCGAGAAGTAAGTCAAATCTTGAAAACCTTATATCCTAGCCTAAGAAGTTTAGATTTAATTACACAAGTGATGAAAGTGAGGGTGCAAATTAAAAAAACAGAGGTCTCTGCTCCTGAAAGGCCCACAGTTGAGTAGAAAAGAGGAACATACATACTATTATGCAGGAGAATAATGCAACCAGGATGACAGCCCATGTGTTGTGGGTCCAGGCCCTTTTGGCAGCCTCTGCTCTTGGGTTGTGGCCTTCTTCAGCTGATTCTCAAAACTTTTCTGTAACTCTCAAATCAAACTACAAAAAAATCACAAGAAGCAGAGACTTTGCAGAAGATGTTGCAGGCTGAGCACAGTGGAAGAAAACTTAATCCAGATTTCCCATTAACCATTTCTGATACCTTTCTCTGGCCTCTTCTTCCTTCCCTACCCAGGCTTTTCAGATCCCTTCCATGGTTAGGAGCATTTCAACTCCTCCCCTTGGCTTGCATATATCTTATAGCAAAAGAAGAACCAAGTAATTGTCCCAGTGGTTACAAACTCATATGTCATCAAAGTCTAGGCAGTTAAAATAACTGAGTAGAGTTGAGGTGAATTTAAGACAAAAGGGAATGGCAGGGACTGGAATAAATTACAGAGCACATACTTCATCTAGAAGAACAACAGCTACTCTACTCCACTGGATTGTTATCATTTGGAAATGCTGGCCCAGTATTGCCAGATAGTCCATGTTTTTTCAAGGAAAGAAATTTAGACTTTCAGTTAACGCTCCAGGTTGATTTTCATTGTTCATGTGGACAATTTATTCTTTAAAAAATACCATGTGGTCCAAACAAACACATCTGAGGGCTGCATCTGGCCACTAGCACTCCTGTTTGCAAACTCAGAACAAAATCAGCCTCTCAAGGTATCCGATCTCAAACCAGGTAAAGTGGGAACCAAAGGGAGGCCCAAACTTTACCTGCTTACTATGACCACATATGTGCCTCACCCTGATCTTTTTTTAAAAAAGATCAATCTCTCTCTTAATAGAGGCTGCCCTCAAGCCTTCAATTTATCCTGCTATACACATTCTAGAAATACTGCACTGACTGCACTATGGAGAGTGAATTTCAGCAGGGAACTTTGCAAGTAGGAAGACCTGCTATGATGCTTGTCTATGATCCAGATGAGAGAGGACCAGTGGTAGGCTCTGGGCAGAGTAGTATGAGCCATAAATCTGAGTGATTAGGGGGAAAGAGCCCTGGGGTAGTATCATGGCCTGTTTTTGGTTGCTGTAACAGAATACTGCAGACTGGGTAATTTATAAGGAAAAGAAATGTATTTTTTACAGTTCTAGAGGCTAGGAAGTTCAAGATTGAGGGGCTACATCTGGTGAAATCCTTCTTGCTATGTCATAACATGGCAGAGGAAATCAGATGGATAGCAAGGAGGCAAGTGTGTGTGTGTGTGTGTGTGTGTGTGTGTGTGTGTGTGTGTGTGTGTGTGTGTTTCAGCTCAGGTCTTTGTTCCTCAGTTCCATCATGGAAGACCCACTTTGACAACCTTGTTTAATTCTAATTAGCTCCCAAAGACCCTACCTCAAAAGACCTCAGACATGTGAATTTGAGGATTAAGTTTTCAACACATATAATCTGAGGGGACATATTAGCCATTTCTGATATCGTTCTCTGGCCTCTTCTTCTTCCTTACTCAGTTTTTTCATATCCCTTCCATGATTAGGAGCATTTCAACTCCTCCCCTTGGCTTGCATATATCTTAAAGCACAAGAAATGGGGGGAGTCTCGGGCTCTAGTTCTTGCCCTGTAGTGTTGCTAAAAGTGATGTTACAGAAAAAATTTTCCAAACACTTGATAAAATGACACTTTATTCAGGACTGTTGTAATAGGTGTCAAGACTATTATAATGGGAGGGGGGAGATCAGGCTCAATTCTGAAAACAGCAATGACAGCTCAGAATTTACAGTCAACGAGCAATGTGAGGGGGTCAATGGATGGAAATTACTAAGAGAAGACATCAAGGGTAGTGAGATTCTTGCTAAGCCAACTTAATGGGATTCTTGTTGAAGGAAGGCCAAAAGCTTAAACATCAAAGGTGGAGGATAAAGAACTTGATCAGTATCAAGGGTGATCAGATACTGAGAACGAAAAATGAAGATCGAGGGTGATCAGATATTAGAGACCCCTGGAAGTACATTGGCTTTCTTACAATCCCTGCCAGTCTTTTGCTTCGAGTCCACTCCAGCTGCAGAATGGAATATAATCTACTTGCATTATCTTTTTTCAGGTTCTCCCAAAGAAGTGTTTCCATCTCTTTTTTAAAAATTAACTTTTATTTTGAAGATGTGGGATCCCTTTCTGGGAATATACCCAGAGGAACATAAATCACTCTACACACATGTTTATTGCAGCACTATTTACAATCACAAAAACAGGAAGCCATCGTGCTGCCCATTGAAACTGGACTGGATAAAAAAATGTGGTACATATATACAATGGAATATTACACAGTCATAAAGAAGAACAAAATTACGAAATTCGCAGCAACTTGGATGGATTTAGAATCCATTATACTCAATGATCTTTCACCGAAACAAATAGCTGAGTATCATAAGTCTCACTCATAAGCAGTCCCTGAGCATTTATCATAATACTATAAGAAAGAGATTGCCAGTAGCTGGAAACCGCCAGGGTAGGTGGAGGAGGGGCACATAACATTAATAATCTCAATTGTTAATCTGATCTCAGTTCAGGCAAAGTTGGGACCTAAGAGAGGCCCAAACTTCACCTGTATGGTGAACTCTTGTATACCTAATCCTGACTTGTAACCCTCAACCTCAAGTTAAAGGTCCACTTATGAGTGAGAACATATGGTTCTCTGCTTTTTGTTTCTATGATAGATCACTGAGTATGACAGACTCTAAATCCATCCAAGTTGCTGTGAAGTCCATATGTCTGTCCTTCTTTATGGCTACATAATATTTCATTGTGCATATGTGCCACATTTTTTAGTCCAGTTCAACTTCAATGGGCAGTATGCCTGGTTCTATGTTTTTGCCATTGTGACTAGAGCTGCAATAAGCATGTATGTGCAGGTATCTTTTTTGTAGAATGATTTGAGTTCCTTCGGGTATAGTCCTATTGGGGAGATTCCTGGGTCATATGGATGGTCAATTTCTAGTTCTTTCAGAAATCACCACACTGTCTTCCAAAGAGGTTGCACTAGTTTGCATTCCCACCAGCAGTGTAGAAGCACTCCTTTTTCTCCACATCCTCGCCAGCATCTGTTGTTGTTTGTTTTATTAATGATGGTCATTCTTACTGGGGTTAGATGGTATCTCAATGAGGTTTTGATTTGTATTTCTCTGAGGATGAGTGGGGTTGAGTACTTTTTCACGTGCCTGTTGGCTGCCCGTATATCTTCTTTGAAAAGTGTCTATTCATGTCCTTTGCCCACTTTTTAAAGGGGCTGTTTGTTTTTTTTTCCTTTTGGCATATTTGAGTTCCCTGTAGATCCTGGATACTAAGCCTTTGTCAGATATACTGTTGGCAATTATTTTTTCCCATTCTGTGGGCTGTCACCTCACTCTCTTGATGGTTTCTTTTATTTTGCAGAAGCTCATCAGTTTGATGAGGACCCACTAGTCTGTCTTATTTCTTGAGGTATGGTCACTTAGGATTTTGATCAGGAATTGGTTGCCAGTTCCAATTTGTATAAGGTGTCTCCTGCATTTTCTAAGATTCTTATAGTTTGAGGTTTTACATTTAGGTCTTTGATCCATTTAGAGGTAATTTTTGTGCATGCTGATAGGGGTTCTGTTTCAATCTTCTACATGTGATCAGTCAGTTTTCCCAGCACCATTTACTGAATAGGTTCTCCTCTCTCCAGCGGTTGTTGTTGGAGGCTTTGTCAAAGATGAGTAGGTTGAGAAATTGATGCTTTGCTTAAAAAATGGGCAAAAGACATGAATAGACACTTCTCAAAAGAAGTCATACAAGTAGCCAACAGATACATGAAAAAATGCTCAGCCTCGTTAATGACCAAATAAATGCAAATTAAAAGCACATTGATATATCACCTAACTCCAATCAGGATGGGTATCATCAATAACTCAAAAAACAACAGATGCTGGAGAGGATGTGGGGAAAGGGAACACTTCTACCTTGTTGGTGGGAGTGTAAACTAGTACAACCTCTGTGGGAAACAGTGTGGCAATACCTAAAAGATCTAAAAATTGACCTTCCATACAGCTCAGGAATCCTCCTTCTGGGAATATAACCGGAGGAACTCAAATTCTTCTATGAAAAAGGTACCTGAGCTCACATGTTTATTCTCTCTTTTTAAAGGAATTTTTTAAACTGCTTATCTGTATGTATGAAAAAGAAAATGAACAAAACAAGGCATCAGAATTTGACAACCTTTCCCATATTTCTATTTGCCAGAGTTCTTCATGATTTTCTTACTAAGAAGATAACTTCAGCTCTTTTGCCTATTTTCCTGAGGAAGGGGCTACCAATTTTCTTATCTTGTAGGCTTCACTGTATAGAAAGCCACATTAACTCCTACCTTCTACAAATCTTTAGTCTAAAGAACTAAACTGGGGGGAAATATAGCTGCTCTCCCATTTAAACATAATCCTTTATGTCTGTGATTAGACTGGGACTCCCTATATCTCTGAGCCTTTCCTTCCTTTCCTACCTAGCCTTCCCATATACTTATGTGCTCAGCTGCTTTTTAATCTTCCCCTTGGCTTGTATATCCAACTAGTAAAAAAAAGAAAAAGAAAAGAAAAAGGTAAATAAGTTTCCCCTTGTGTCACCAACTCATACATATTCAAAGGTCAGGCAGTTAAAATGATTATAAGTAATCAAGAAAGATCTAGAAGGCAACCAAATGGGATTAGTTTTTAAAATTTTGTTATAAAGATGTGGGGTACAAGTGAGGATTAGCTACATCAGTAGGCTGTATGCAGGTGAAGTTTGGGCTTCCAGCTGCCCCTCACTGCCTCTGGCAGTAGACCAGATAGCTTTTGTGTTGACATGTGCCCCCATCCCCCTTCCCTCCCTTCACTAGCAGTGATGCAGTTTTAGGATTTTTTTTTTTTAAATAAAGATGTGGAATACAATTCAGGGTTAGGTATACAAATGGTGATTATGCAGGTACCATGGCAATTTCCCTCAACTGCCAATCCCACCCCCCTCACCTGACAGTTTCCCACTACTGCCAATCCCTTTCTTATAGTATTATAATTGTTCAAGGTTCACTTATGAGTGAGAACGTATGGTACTCTGTTCTTTGTTTCTGTGATAGATCGCTGAGTATGATCGATTGCAAATCCATTCAAGTTGCTGTGAAGTCCATATGTTTGTCTTTCTTTATGGCTGCATAATATTCTATTGTGTATATGTGCCACATTTTTTTTCCCCAGTCCAGCTTTGATGGGCAACATGGTTGGTGCCATGTTTTCGCTACTGTGAATAAAGTTGCAACAAACATACATGTTCAGTATCTTTTTTTGTAGAATGATTTGAGTTCCTTGGGGTATATTGCAAATAGGGGAATTGATGGAAAGTCAATTTCTAGTTCTTTCAGAAATTGCTACACTGTCTTCCAGAGAGGTTGCACTAGTTCGCATTTCCTCCAGCAGTGTAGAAGCATTCCTTTTTCTCTACTTCCTCACCAGCATCTGCTGTTCTTTGTTTTATTAATGATGGCCATTCATACTGGGGTTAGGTGGTATCTCAGTGTGGTTTTGATTTGCATTTCTCTGATGATGAATGAGGCTGAGTACGTTTTCATGTGTCTGTTGACTGCCTGTATATCTTATTTTGAGAAGTGTCTATTCATGTCTTTTGCCCACTTTTTAATGGGACTGTTTGTTTTTTTCCTTCTGGCACATTTGAGTTCCTTGTAGATCCCAGATGTTAGGCCTTTGTCAGATACACAGTTGGCAAATATTTTTTCCCATTCTGTGAACTGTCTCCCTGATCTCTTGATGGTTTTTTTTGCTTTGCAGAAGCTCGTTAGTTTGATGAGGTTTCAATCTTCTGCCTGTGGTCAGTCAGTTTTCCCAGCACCATTTACTGAATAGGTTCTCCTCTCCCCAGCGGATGTTGTTGGAGGATTTGTCAAAGATGAGTTGGTTGAGGAATTGAGGTTTGTTTCTGGAATCTCTATCCTGTTCCATTGGTCTGTGTACCTGTTCTTGTACCAATACCACGCTGTTTTGATTACTGTAGCCTTATAGTAAAGTTGGAAGTCTGGAAGTGTGATACCTCCTGCTTTGTTTCATTTGCTAATGAATTTGCTAAGGATTGTTTTGTGCAAGCAGGTTTTTGACAGATTCTCTTGGATTTTCAAGGCATAGGATCATATCATCAGCAAAGAGAGATAACTTCACTTCCTCTTTTCCTATTTGGATACCCCTGATTTCCTTCTCTTGTCTAATTGCCCAAGTTAGGACTTCCAACACAATGTTGAACAAGAGGGGTGAGAGTGGCAGCCTTGTCTTGTTCAAGTTGTCAGAGGAAATGTTTCCAGTTTCTTTCCATTTAGCAATTTGTTAGCTGTAGGTTTATCATAGATGGCACTTACTATTTTGAGTTATGTTCCTTCCATACCTAGATGTTTGAGGGTTTTTATCAAGAAGGATGCTGAATTTTATCAAAAGTTTTTTCTTCATCTAATGAGGTAATCGTGTGGTTCTTTATTTTACATCTGTTGTTGTATTTAATGGCATTTATGGTCTTGGGAATGTTGAACCAGACCTGCATCCTGGGGATGAAGCCTACTTGGTCATGGTGGATGATTTTTGAGATGTGTTTTTGGATCTGATTTGCTAGAATCTTGTTGAGGATTTTTGCACCTATGTTCATAAGGAATATCGGTCTGTAGTTCTTTGTTTTTTGTTGGCTCTTTCCCAGTTTGGGTATCAGTATGATGTTAGCTTTGTAAAATGACTTGGGAAGAATTCCATCTTTCTCAATTGCCTGGAATACTTTCATTAGGATTGGTATCAGCTCCTCCTTGTATGTTGTTTAGAATTGTGCTGGAAAATCATCGGTCCAGGGCTTTTTTTTTGTACGTAGTTTTTGTATGACAGAGTCAATTTCCTGGTGTTATTGGTCTATTTAGTGTCTCAGTGTTTTCTTGTTTCAATGTGGGGAGGTTGTGTGATGTCAGAAAGTCCTCTATTTCACTTAGGTTATCAAGTTTGTTTTCATACAGGTGTACATAGTAATCTCTGGTAATCTTTTGTATTTCTTCGGGGTCAGTTGTGATTTGATCTTTTGTATTTCTGATTGTGCTTATTTGGGTTTTTCTCTCTTTTTATTGGTAATTCTGGCTAGAGGTTCATCAATTTTGTTAATTCTTTCAAAGAACCAGCTTTTTGCTTTGTTGATGTTTCCTAGCACATTTTTGTCTTCTATGTCCCGTATTTGGGCTCTTATTTTGGTGACTTAGATTCTTCTGCTGAACTTAGGGTTTTGGCGGTCCTCTCTTCCCAGCTTCTTTTGATGATTTGTTAGGCTCTCAACTTGTGATCTTTCCATTTTCTTGATGTGTGCTCATAGAGATATAAATTCCACTCTTAGACCTGATTTCGTGGCATCCCAGAAGTTTTGGTAAGATGTTTCTTCATTTTCATTTGTTTCCAGGAATCTTTTAATTTCTGCTTTGATTTTAGTGTTGACCCAGTAGTTTTTCAGCTTTATGCTGTTTAGTGTGCATATCCTTGTGGGCTTTGGGGAAATGTTGTTGGTATTGATATTTATTTTTATTCCACTGTGGTCTGAGAATGTGCAACGCAAGATTTCAACCTTATGGAATTTGTTTGTGCTTGATTTATGGCCAAGGATGTGATCAACCTTGGAGTGTATTCCATGTGGTGATGAGTAGAATGTATATTCTGTGATTGTTGGGTGGAATAATATGTAGGTATCTATTAAATCCATTTGGTTGAGCATCAAGTTTAGGTTCTGGATCTCCTTCTTGATTTTTTGCCTCAATAATTTATCTAGAACTGTCAGTTGAGGTATCAAGTCCCCTGCTATAATAGTGCTAGAGTCAATATTTTTTTTGTTTATTTAGTAGTTGCTGTATAAATGCTGGTGCTTCTGTTTTGGGTGGATATATGTTTAGGATGGATAATTCTTGTTGATAGATTGAAACTTTTATCATTATGTGGTGTCCTTTTGCATATTTTAAATTTTTTGATAACTTAAAGGTTGTTTTGTCTGATATTAAGATCACAACTCCTGCTTTCTTTTGTAATCCATTTGCCTGGAAACTCATTTTCCATCCTTTAACTTTGAGTCTGTGTGTGTCCCTTGTGGTGAGATGAATCTCCTGGATGCAGCAAATAATTAGGTCATGGTTTCTTATCCAGTTTGTCATTCTCTGTCTTTTCAGTGGTACATTTAGTTCATTCACATTCAGGCTGATTATTGAAATGTGATTGCTTCTCCCTGTCATTAGGTTCTTATAAAGTGTTTTCTTTATTTGCTTGTTTTCTTTTGGCTTTGGGATTAATATATGTATATGCTTTCAAGTTTCTTGTTGCACTGTATTCTCTGTTGATTCTGTGCTCTGCTGTTCTTTTGGAAGCGTGTGGTCATTCTTTTTTTTCTTTCTTCTGTGCTTAATACTTTTTTAAGTGTCTCCTGTAGAGCTGGTCTGGAAGCTGCATAATCCCTTAGGGATTGGATGTCTGGGAAGGATTTTAATTCTCCATCCCTGATGAAGCTGAGCTTGGCAGGACTGGAAATTCCTGGTTGAAATTGCTTATCTTTGAGGACTTAGAATATAGGGCTCCAGTCCCTTCTTGCTTGTTTTGTTTCTGCTGATAAGTCTTCAGCTATTCTGATTGGTTTTCCCCAGTATGTAGTCTGACCTTTCTCTCTTGCTGTGTTTAGGAATTTTTCTTTTGTGCCTGCTTTGTGTAGATGAATTATTATGTGGCTAGGGGTTGGTCTTCTCTTGATGTCTTGATGTCTTGTGGGGAGTTGATGTCTTGTGGGGAGTTCTCTGTATCTCTTGGCTGTTTACATCTCTGGTGAGATGGGGAAAGTTTTCTTGGATTATCTCCTGGAATACTTGCTCCAAGTTGTTCTCCATTTTCCTTTCTTCTTCTGGCATACTAATCAGGCATAGGTTCAACCTCTTGATATAATCACATATCTCTTGTAGGTTTTGCTCTTTCTTTCTGAGTCTTCTTTCTATGTTTTTTACAGATCGTGTTAATTCCACGTTCTGGTCTTCAAGTTCTGAGATTATTTCTTCAGCCATATTAATTCTGCTTTTCATGATTGTCACCTTGCTATTTATTTTCTGGATGAAATTTTTTAATGTCAAAATCTCTGTTACAAGTTCTTTCAGTGTTGCATCTTGTCTTTCTTGAGTCCTATTCACTCTTTCCATCCATTTCCTAATCCTTGTCATATTCTGGGGACAGTCATTGGTGATTTTCTTTGCTTGGACACCAAGGTCTTATTTTTCAGGAACTTTGTCTTTGCTATACTTGAAATTGCCTGGGGCCTTCCTTTGTTTTTTCCTCATTTGTGACATATCTCTTGTTTTTCTCTTTAGTTCTGTTATTCAATGTCAGTGTGAGAGGCTTTTCCTTGGATGTTTGCTCAGTCCTCTATTCTTCCCTGATCTGGGCTCTGGATTTGTTCTATTTTGAAATAGGATGATAGATGGGAAGCTTTGCTGTCCCTTGTAGTTTTTGAAACTTGAGTAAAGTAGGGGATGGGACACTAGGAATCAGAAACTACTTGCAAATTTAAGTGTTCACGTATTATGGTATGTGCTTCCTGAGACCCACTTCCCACCACCACGCTGTATGACAATGTACAGCAGAAACCAGTGCAAAAACAATTGAATACATGCATACTTACCCCCAAACAAATTGTAATAACAACAAAGTGAAACAAAACAAACAATAGCAACAAAAAACTCAAGAAAACTAAACTCACACACACTCATGCTAGCACAAAATGAATACAGACAAAAAACAGAAAGACCAGAGGAAAATTTTTTAAAAGGGGGGGGGGGAATTCAGGTTGAACCCTCACACATATATTGGCACACAGCTTAAACTATAAAAAATGAATATTAAAAGACCCCAGAAGAACAAAAGAGCAAAAACCAGCAACAACAACAACATTGAAGTATGAACATTCAATCATTCACAAACACACATAAACAGAAAACAACAATTAAAAGAAGAAATAAACAGAAAAAGAAAAGAAAAAAAATTGGGGGGATGCAGATCAACCCCGCACATACACATTCACCCACAAAGGAAAAATATTTTAAAAATAGATGAACTAACAAACCATCAAAAAAATTTTAAAAACTGAAAATTTAAAAAACAACAACAAAAAAACCAGCCCTCTTGTTGCAGGTTCTGTAATTGTTCCTCTAATCAGGTCTCTCCTGCAGAGCCACCTCTTTCACTCTCTTCTCAGGGAATGAAGCAGGGAAAGAGAAGGGGCAGTGGATGTGGGTGGGGCTGCAGTCCTCCCCTCCCACTCTCATATGGTCAGGGAGATCTCCTTCCCATGGGGAAGTATGGGATTGTCTCCGCCCCAGGTATGTACTCTCACTGGGGGTGCCCCAGCCAGGCCAATCCTGGAATGGAGTTCCCCTATTGCTCCGCCTGGGTTTGTCCCTCTCAGTTGTGACTCAGTTGTGTGGGTCTGATACTCAGCGGATTGCTGGGGAGGAGGGGGTTTGGGTTAGCCCCGGATTCACCCCTGATCTCTTTGGGGTTCTTCCTCGTCTTTTTCTGGCCACACCCTTTGTCCTGCAGCTGGATCAGGGCAGGGGGTGGGGCGCCTGGAACTCAGCACTCGTCAAGTCCCTCTGAAATTTGTGTTCTCAGGATATTCCCTGGGACACAATCAATCCCTACTTAGTTGATACTCCAGTTGCAAAGATCGGGTCTGTTCCTCCATGGTGAACAAGTCAGAGCACTTTCCTGCCCTGTCTTCAAGATGGTGGTGGGGAGCCACTCTTGTCCTCTTCTGTGGGAACTTGCCTCTGTACTCCCTCTGCATGCAACCCCTGCCAGAGCCCTGCCAGGTGTTGAAGTGGTGAGGCAAAGCCAGGAGCCAGCAGTCTCTCTCTTGCTTCAATGGTGAGGGAGAGCCTGGGGCAATAGTTTCTCCCTGCTGCTTTTTCAAAGGAAAACTTATGTTGTTTTAGAAAAAACAATGGCACTTCACTTCTGGGACACTCTCTCACTCATACGGGGACTCGCATACTCCGATTGGTTCTGCTGCCATCTTCCCGACTCCCCCAGGGATTTGTTTTAAGACGCTCTCAACATCCAGCTTGTGTTTGACTACAAGTCAGTATATGCCTAGTTATCAGGTCTGTAAGGAGAGTGATAGTATCTTTTCAGCCTGCCATTATATCCTCTCAATGCCTAGTCCATTATCTAACCAATTGTAGGTACTCAATAAATACTTGTTAAATGAACAAATAGCAATTGAAAAATCACTCAAGGAACAGATGATGGATTAGGAACATAGATTTTTATGAATTCGAGTTTCAAATATGGATCTGATTATATTTTAAGTTATTGTGGCCAAGAGCTCTGCTTACAGTAATGATAATGACAGTTTTCACAATGCAGCAGTGCTTATTGCAAATCACTTTCTCTTTTACTACTTACCACATACTTAGGCATTATTGTAGTTGTTTACAGATGGGGAAACTAAAGACCAAAAAGGTGAAAGGATTTACTCAGTCCTTAGCATTTGTAATCTGGTGGGTCTGGATTTGAATACAGGTATGTCAATCTGCAGCACCGCGTTCTTTCCTCATGTTGTGCTGCCCTCCCTGTTTATTTTGAGTTGAATCTGTGGCTTCATGCAGAAAAAAAGGTGCAAAGCCAAGCTGACTTCTACTCAACTCTAATAACTCTGGATAAAGAGTGATAGGCAGGGCTCATGTCCCTGTCTTGAGACACCGACATTGTTTTCCCTTTGCTACCTGCTAAATTTCTATCTGGACGTGCCAGGTCAAATCAAATTTGTCTCTTCAAGCCTACCATCATAAAATTTATTTCCCCAGGTGGTCCTCTTTTATTTTTTTTCTTTTGTTAATATATTCAAGAAGAATCAGAAACTCAATGTTCAATTAGTTTTCAAGGATAATTAATTTTGATTTTTGGGGAAATATCAAGAGAAGAGGTTGACTCCTAAGATTTTTAATTTTGCTGGCAACTATGGCTTGAGCTTTATGCATTTATTCATTCATTCATCCAACAAATATTTGTTAAGCACCTTCTATAAGGTATGCTTCCTGCTTGTAATTTTAATTCATTGGAACACAGACTTGATTATGGTCTCCATCACTTATTGTTGACCAACATCATTCATTTATTTATTATGTAGTTGTTATGTATTTTCTATGTACAAGTCAGTATGCATACATTGTGAACAAATGATGGCATCCAAATTTTAACAACTATTGGTTGTGGAGGAAACGAATTTTTAGATGTCCCTTTTTAGATGACTAGCTACTTTATAGAAGCTTATATTGCTTCCATACTGACTTTTGAGGTGATGGGACAGTATGTGTGGGGATTCCTTCTAATCAAAAGCAAGGTCTTCTTCTAACTCTTGAAAGTCATACAAATATTAATCAATAATGGATGCCAAAGACAGCTTTTGGGAGAGTACTGCTGGAATAGTCTGGAATTTGGCCCACAGCACATGTTCTCTAAGTAGAAATACCAAGGATTCTGTTGAGATGTTAATTCTAGCCTGGGGATCTGAGTCATACCCCTAATGTTGCACCACACGGGTTCAATTTTCTCCATTGATGTCTATGAATATCAATCTTTATGAAATGAAAAACCTAATATCTTAGCAGTTGTATTTCTCTTCCTCCACTCCAACACCCCCAGGGAGCATGCTAGAGTAATTGTGGATGATAGGTGAACTGATTTCTAAGGAAAACAGTTCAAATTCAGGAAAGCCAATGACAGACACATTGACCAAACAAGAGTTCAGAAAGGATGGGAGATTGTGTTGCTATCCTGGGCTTGCTAGGTCTTGCAATATCCTAATACAAGAGACAAACAGGCCTATTTCTTCTATTCTGGAAAACTCTTTCCTCTGGAAGGTTAGAAAGAATAAGTTTGATAAGCTAGGGCAAGTTTTCATAGAAATATAACTCTCGCCAATGTGCATAGTTTCAATGTGAATCAAAGTGCATCATTTCAATCCTTATAAAGCTCCAATTCTGATGCAGAAGGCAGATAAGCAAACAGATAAGCTTCATATGTCATATGATAGGAAAAGAGCTGGGTTCTGTAATTTACAGTCTCAGAAGAAGTGTCCAGTAGAAGGTTCTATTTAAGCTGAAACTTGAAGGATGACCAGCAGTTGGTCAAGAGAGGAAGAGAAAGGAAAATGGTGATTAAAAAAGTATGTGAAAGACTGAAAAACAACACAAAAGCCTGGTAGTATAAATAAATGTGGAGTCGGTTGTCCATCGGCCTTTGGCTGGCTCCCAGGCTGAGAGGCTGCCAAGGTCAGGGGCGACCCCGCCCGGCTCCCCTCTCCCGCTGTCCCCATGGTCTGCCCACCCCGAGTTCTCAACCTCCCGGCGCCAGGATAGCATCCCGGGGTACCCGCCCGCCCGCACCACGTGCCTGCTCTGGGGCCCGGCTCCCTAGGGCTTCCGGGAGCCACAGGCCCCGCCCCACAGCTCCTCCAGGGTCCGCGATTGGCTCCGCAAGACGGGGCAGGGCCGGCGCATCTGGCCGGCGTGATGACGTCAGGAGCCGCCCGCACCGCTTTCCGTTGTCAGTTGCAGATGGGCAGTGGCCTTGCTCCTAGGCTGAAGGGCTGCTGAGGTTGGGAGAGACCCCGCCCCGCTCCCCGGCTCCCGCTGCCCCGCAAGAGGCCTCAGCGCTGTCTCCAGAGCGTCCGGAGAAGGCGGAGCTTGCAACCCAGGAACATCCCAGCTGAGCTTCCTGTGGAGGCTTGGCCTTCTCTAGCCCAGCAAGAGGCCCCGGCAGAGTAGGAGGCTGGAGCTTCCCCCGGTGAGCAGGAGCAGCCAACTCAGCCTCCTGAGTCTTCTGGGGAGGCTCACCCGTCTGCCAGCCAGCAGGAAACCTCAGCTCGGCCTCCACAATTTCCTGGTGAGCCCGATGCTGCGCCGAGTCACGACCACGTGCAGCCTGTGGAGCCCGTGGTGACCATGACTCCAGACGCCACTGATTCTCCAGTCTATCAAGGGGTCCCAGCTCAGCCTGAAGAGCTGCCCGAGGAACGTCCTCCAAGCCCTCAGGGAGCTTGCCTGAGTCTCGGAAGCTCCCTGGGGGTGTAGAAGCGTCCCCAGCCCCGCAAGAGCACACAGCTCAGACTCCAGACCCTCCCAAGGAGGCAGAGCCTTCTCCAGTTCGACAAGAAGCCCCTGCTGAGCCACCAGAGCCCCCTAAGGAGGACCAGTCTCCGGTTTTGCGGCAGGCCCCGACTCAGCCTTCAGGACCCCCTGTGGTGGCGGAACCCTTCCCAACCCAGCAGGCTGCCTCATCTTCACCTCCAGAGCTCCTTGAGGAGATGGGACCATCTCCGACCGGGCAGGGGGCTGTCACTCAGTCTGCGGAGCCCCCGAAGGAGGCCGCATCTGCTCCGGTCCAGCAAACGGTCCCTGCTCAGCCTGCAGAGCCTCCTACGGAGGTTGTAGCTCAACCTGCGGTGCACCATGGGGCGACAGTTTCAGCACCAGGTCAGGATCAAGCTCAGCATCTACCATCGCCCAGTGTCACAGGTCAGCGTTGGACCTGGGACTCACCATCTCCCAGCATCCACTGCGGAGGCTGAGCAGTTAACAACCCAGATTACTACAGCGACTTCAAAGCACCCTGGCCAGGTTCAGACCCAGCACACAAACCTGACTCGCGTCACAACAGCCTTTGGACGTGGAACTGGCGGTAACTCCAGAGCCTATTTCAGAGGCTAAGCTCTCTCCAACCACACAGGAGACCCCAGCTTAGCCAGACCTGGGGCTCGTCGTAACCCCAGAGCCCACTGTTGGGGTTAAACTCTCTCCAGTCACGCAGAAGACCCCAACTCAGCCAGACCTAGGGCTCGTCGTAACACCAGAGCCCACTTTTGGAGTTAAACTCTCTCCAGCCATGCAGGAGACCCCAACTCAGCCAGACCTGGGGCTCGTCGTAACCCCAGAGCCCACTGTTGGGGTTAAACTCTCTCCAGTCATGCAGGAGACCCCAACTCAGCCAGACCTGGAGCTTACCATGACCCCAGAGCCACTACAGAGGTTCTCTCAAACCACGCAGGAGACCCCAACTCAGCCAGGCCTGGGGCTTATTGTAACCCCAGAGCCCACTACGGAGGTTTGTTCTAAGGCCCTGGAGAAGACTGCAGCACCACATCCAACCCAGGGTCAGACTCAGCATCCAATCCTGTCTCCTGCAGCTGGAGAGCGGTGGCCTCACCGCCCCCTCGGAGGCTCAGATGGCTCAGGTGGGGATCAACTCCCAAGCCAACGAGGGGTGCTTCTGCCGCTTGTCCTCCACTGCCGACCGCTCCAGCTGCCTGCTGGGGAGCCCGGACCAGCTGGAGCTCCGGGTTGACACTTTGAGAGAAGCAACCACTGCTGTTGAGCAAGAGAAAGAAATCCTCCTGGAAATGATCCACAGTATCCAGAACAGCCAGGACATGAGGCAGATCAGTGACAGAGAAAGAGAAGATTTAAATCTGACTGCAAACCGCTTGATGGGACGAACTCTGACTGTTGACTTTTCCGTGGAAACCCCCAGCAGCAAGAATCCCTAAAGCATCCACGAGGATTACTGATGAGGTGATCTCTAAGTTTCTGGATGATTTGGAAAATGCCAAGAGTCATTTGATGTCACTCTACAGGGCATGTTCGTCTGAGGTGCCATCCAGGCCAGTTGATCAGAAGTTTCAATCCATAATAATTGACTGTGCACTTGAAGAGGAGAAGAAAATTAAGAGAAGATTAGAGACTCTGCTTAGAAATATTGAAAACTCTGACAAGGCCATCAAGCTGTTAGAGCATTCAAAACAAGCTGGTTCCAAAACTCTGCAAAAAAATGCTGAAAATAGATTTAATTAGTCTTCAAACTAATAACATTTATAAATAATGATAGACAAATGATAAAATACTATTTTAAGTGATAACTAGTCCTTTATGTCAAGCGTAACCACTTAATATTGAAAGTTGTTTCAGATGAGGAAAATATTCCATCCAGTGTCATGTTGTTTTGTGAATTACAAAACTAGAAATATTTAAATTACCTATCTAGAAATTTTTAGATTGAATTCTAGGTTTAGTTTCTCAGCCCAGTGAAATGATTTGCATATTTTTTTGTCTATAAGTTTTTCGATTGAATTCTAGGATTTATTTATTTATTTTTGGGGAATGGATGAATACATACTATATGGGGAAAATAATTGCTCATCTAGGGACACAAGCATCACTGCCCTTTCCTGGGCTTCATCTGGTGTGGAAACACAGTAATTTAGAGCATGCAGTTGACTAGGATTTCTTTACCTGAGGTGGCACACACAACTCCCACAGTGTTAGCAAAGTACCATGCTTATAGTGATAAAAAGGAACCACAAAACAGGAATCTTTCTCATTGTTTTCTCACTCAGCAATTTTAGGCATCTATATCAAATTATTTTGAACTTACAGATTTACGCATCTCTTATGAGTGTGTGTATATATATATATATGGAAACATGATATAAAATGTGAAAAAACTCTATAATTTGCCATGTAAACAATTACCTATTCACTTCAACTTTTTTCAAAAGCATAATTTCTCTAAAATTTCAATGTTGTAACTTTTTTTTAAGTTAAATGTTGATATGAAGTCTGTCTAATTGTCAACTTAAACAGCTCTCTCGTGTAGTATATAATAACTTACTCAGCCATTCCCCTTTTACTGGACATTTAGGTTGTTTCCAACTTGTAGCTATCTCTGCAGCATATTTGTGCACATAGGGCTTTTTCCTTTCTTTTCTTTCTCATTTTGTGTGAGTTCCCAGCATGGTCTGACACACATTTCTAAAATTTTTGTATAAAAATAATATCAATGTATACTTTCTTCAGTATTTAAACTGTAACTGTTTCACTGGGGAAAAAAAATAGAATGTTTTTTTAGGCCAGGCTCGGTGGCTCAGCCTGTAATCCCAGCACTTTGGGAGGCCAAGGCTAAAGGACTGCCTGAACCCATGGGTTCAAGCCCAGCCCAGGCAACTTGGCAAGATCTCTACAATAAATCAAAAATTTCCGGGCATGGTAACGCGCACCTGTAGTTCCAGCTACTTGGAAAGTTGAGGCAGATAGATCGCCTGAGCCCAGCAGGTCAACACTGGGATGACTCTGAGTGTGCATTGCACTCCAGCTGGGCAACGGAGTGAGACTCCAAATAAAAATAAAAAATAGAAAACAGATTTTTTACAGTTTTAAAGAACTGCAAAAGAAAGAAAGAACATGCCACACAGACCATAAGTGGCCCACAAAGCCTGAAGTGTTTACCAAAAGGATTTGAGTGAGAAGAAGTAAAGTTAACCTCAGATTGTTGCCTAATGGAGAAGAAAATGTAGACCACCTCCATTAATTTTACTGTATTAATCAAGAATGTTTGATAATATAATCAGAAATAAATTAACATTTAAATATTTAAAAAAATAAATGTGGAAAATATGGTTAGTTCTGTAGATCTAAATCATAAAATAGAGTTAGAGTGAAGCAGATAGGAGGCTGGAGGCAGAAGATTTGTGTGGAGTCTGGAGAAGCTGTAGACAAAACTGGAGAGACAGGCCTGGCTCTGGATCATGCAGGTTCTTCCAGGTCATGTTCCTTCCCATATTGACTCTGGGCTTAGCCATGTGACTTGACTTGTTTGGGTCAGTGAAACGGTAGAAGAGACTTGAAAATCACTTGCATAATTGGGCTTGCTCTCCTTTTCTTGCTGCATTTGGGATGCAGCCGCCATATGAAGAAGTCCAGATTAATTAGCTGAATGAAAGACTTGGAGAGACATGGAGCTCAGTTGTCTTCATCATCCAAGTAAATAATCAGACATTCAGAGACAGCCAGCCCTTGGCTGATCTACCAACTGAACACGAGCACATCAATGTACCTAGGTGACACCATGTGGAGCAGCAGTGATCTTTCCCAGCTGAGCCCTCTCCAAATCACCAACCCACAAAATCATGAGCAAATAAATGGTTGTTGTTTTAACCCACTATGTTTTGGGAGTAGTTTGCTATGAATGTAATACAATCTTCATCCCCACAAAGTTCTTAAGGAAACAAAACATGTAAAGATAGAAGGATGTGTTAAAATTCCCTTTTATATTAGTGAACCATACACTCAGTAACCCCAGTCTATACATCTGTGATAAAAGTTGTATTGAGCTATTGGTCTTAGCCTTGGAACTCCAAGTGAGACTCTTATTTTCTTTTGAATCAAAAATCTTAAGAGCAGCGTGTTTTGAGTTGCCAGTGAAGGAAAGAGAAAGATGGCTGAACTTTAAAAGGTGCAGAAGAAGGAATAGCTCCTGAGTACCCTGACCGCTAGAAAAGGATGTCTTGGATACTAACCAATCTCTCTCTTCAGGGTGATAGAGCTCCAGGTAAGGAAGGGGTGATCAACAGCAATAGTGCAAGGGTATAATTGTTTCTTTCTACAAAGGAATCACTCAGAAAACATTAGTTGACTGTTTAATAATATCTCTGTTCTTAAGGACCTCAGTCTAGTGAGAACGATGCAAACGAATACCTTCCAGTGAGGGTCCAGTCAGCAAAACAAAAACAACACTAGATATTTCAGCCAAGAGAATTTGATCAAAGGGATTAGTTACACACGTGTTTAAGAACTAAGAAAGCCAAAAGGAAGTACTGAAGTATGGCAGAAATAGTAAATGTAGGAGGCAGCTGTCACCAATGACTGGGCAACAAAGGGGAGCTTGGGGTTATCAGACCTAAACATTTGGAAGAGAGGCCCTGAGGAGCTTGGAGGCATACCTCAAGGAGAGCATGCTGCCTAGTTGGTGCAGGTGCCTGAGGAACTCAGAGGACCCCATGGAGATGAGGTGTAGATGCAGCCCTCCCTTCAACGGGAGGGCATCAACTAGCTGTCATGGGCACCTGTGAGAGGTACTTTGAGGCTGGTCCTAGGAAGACATAAAGAAACTGAAGTGTGCAAGCAATATCTGTTCCAGGTGAAGAGCAATTGCTGGGGCAAAATGGACAGAAACCACAAGCACCAAGTGAGGAGCAAGTCCCTTTTGCCTTCTCCTGCAGTTCAGTCTCCTTGAAATGTCTTCAGTTGGCAGAGGGATAAGAAATCCCGTGATAAGGGAGAAATGTAGTTTGCAGAGAGCCCCAGATTCTGCATCAGAAACAGCATAAAGAAGACCTGGAGCTGTGACACAGAAAAATCATCCCTACCTGAGTGACACATGGAGGCATATACCTAGGGCACAGTGGGACAAAGGGAGGTACTTGTCTCCTGGAGCTGAGGTGTCATCTGCCTCCTGAGCTGAGGTGTCACCTTACCTATGGTAAGATCTACCAAAGCCAAGCTCCCTAGACATGGCTTTCCAAAGTGGGGCACTCAGCCCTGGTGGGACTTGAGCAAAGTTTAAGTGGTATGCAGCCATGGAATTAAATAATGCTGAGCAACATACTGAGACAAACCCTTTTCAACTTCCATATTTCTAATTACGGCAAGCAGAAAGTGCTAGTTTAGTGTAAGTGTATCTTTAGCAGCATTATAAACCCTAGCTATAATGCTCTTTCTCTTTAAGAAAGAAAGAGCAGGCCTCAGGCTCAGAACCTGTAACAGGCAGCACTTTCAAGTTTAATGACATTATTTTGTTTGTGTAGTATTTGTGTAGTATTTACATTCTGGTTTGTGGAAAGGAGTTCTGGTTTTTCATTTGCTAGAAATTACTGGTTAAGTAAATTTACTTAAGTGAAATGTGAGTAGATTTAAAACTAGATAGGAAGTAAATACTGATGGAATATATGAATACAGCAAAAAAGAGAAAAAAAAATAGGAAGTGGTATGGAAATGACCTGCACTTAGGAAAAACTGCCCCAAGTTAATCCATAGACAGCCATTGGTTAAACATTGATAGAATTAAAGGGTGGGGAGTGGTGAATTGGGGGTATTACAAAGAGGAAGTTTGGTAGGCAATTTTGAGCAAAGGGAAGGATGCCTGCACTAGGTACCACTGGAGCCCTTCTTGCCATTTGGCAACTCTATTCCTGCAAAGAAAAAGTGTTTCTGGCAAAGTAAGCACAACTTTTTGGGAAATCCAACACAGATATTTGGTTTTCACACCTGGATCTCATATGTTCTCCAAGTAGGAGTCAGACTTACTGATTTTGTTAGAGTCAACCTTCTAGAAGAATAATAATCAATTTTATTCGTTTTCTTCACAGTTTTATGAGCATCATCCCACTAGAATATAACCTCATGAAAGTCAGGATTTTGTCTATCTTGATCACTATAGTATCTCCAGAGTCTAGGACACTATCTGGCATATATCAAGACAAAGTAATTATATATGAATATGCTAATAAATAAATGAAAACATTCAGAAATTTTCAAACTTTTAAATCTTGGAATATTTTCTTAAAAAGAAAACTTAACTAATATTGGAGCTGCTCTAGACATTGTTGAGAGGTTTTGTCTGTTTCTTTTTTGTTTGTTTACCCCCTTCATTTGAAAATCAAATCCCAATTATTCTTACAAACCTGTACAAGGTGTTTAAAGCGTATTTGGTTGGCCCCTATTTTAGAGATCAGAAAATTAGAATTTCGGGGTGTTCAATGACTAGCCCAAAGACATTAAGCTGTAAGGGGCAGTGTGGGACCAAAGTCTAAGTTTTTATCATGAAACCTTGCTTCTTCTCTATAAAGAAGCAATGGCAACCCTGGAGACTCTTTGAGTTATTCTGCCTCCTTCTAATGAACACCACAGTTAGCTCATGACAACTCAACAGAAAACAATCAGTCAAACTGGTTGTTTGGGGTCAACTAGATGAACAATCATTTGACTTAATACTTTTTTCTGTTCATTTTTTCAGCTGACAGTTGTGACATTGTATAATCTCCATTTTTATACGCTAGAGCAATTAATGTGATGGTGTCTCAAGGAGGTGGATGCTCTTGAGGTTACTAATGTCAGCAGAACTTCCTTCTCATGATCCAGCTCATATTTGAGTGCTGTCTTCTTTTCTTGGGTCACAGAGGTGTCTCAATATGAACTCCTGTGAATATTCTTGATGTTTTCAGAAGCATGCAGTTCATTCTGTTAGGAAATTTTTAAAATTATAAGCGATTTTTAAAGAATCTTAATATCCTTGTGTTTAATGACGTCTAAACTCCTGTCTCATTATCTTTAAAATGTTCATAATGAATTGGTGAGTCTATGTCTGAATATTTCCAGCAATGGTAGGAGATGGCAGGGGTTGGGGATCAGCAACTTATGAAGAAGTGGGAAACCCTCAATGTTAGAACATTTTTCCTAATATGGCGGGGAAATATGTATACCAGAAATTTCTACTCATTAAATCATAGATTTGGGATGCTAGAGAAAAGGGATCTAACATTTTTGAGTATTTAATGTTTGCTATTTATTATGTTAAAAAGAACCTTAGACAAATTAAATTAACTGAATGAGAAAAGAACAATTTGCAAATCGGGAAACCCCCAAACCAGAATAGATTCAGAGAGACTCTGGCCTGCCTCATGGTTGAAGAAGATTTAGGGATAGAAAAAGGAAAATAGCCTACAGAAAATGGAATAAGATTTAGAAACTGCCAGACTGGCTACAGCTCAAATAACTGTTTTATCTGAACCCAGTTTGAACCGTTGGCCACCTTTGATGAACTGAAACTCAGTAATTGGTGCAAGAGTAAGTTATAGACTGTTTATGCATCTATTTAGGCTACAGTTCACTGTGTACGAAGAAATGTTTAAGTCTAACTGAAAATATGTAAGAAAGCAACATTAGGTTAAACCTAATTTAACAATTATGATTATCACTTTATATTTGATCTCTTATTCCTCTATGAGATAGTTATCATTATCGCCACTTTATTAATGGGGAAATCAAGGTAAGACAACTTTTCACTACAGCTAATAAAAGATATAATTAGGATTTGAAAAGCCTCTCCAGCTCCTAAGCCTGTGCTGTTTTAACTGCCTTGCTGCAGTTGCTATGGCTCTGAGAAATACTGTAGTTTTAGTTTTCAACATTTCCTCTCCATGCATGTAATTCATACTCCTGTAAGAACAGCTCTCATACATCGCTGTGCTTCTCAGGAATAAGAGACAGGGAGGGAGCTCAGCTTTACTATTGTCCTCTTTTTCTGCTTCTCTAGGAAAGCAACTATCAGAACCCCCAAGAGACGTGCACTATTGGAAGTTAGCATACCCACTCTGAAAATACTGACATCTCCCCAATTCTCCCTGCATTCCATACATATCTTCACTAAGAATCTTTACTAGTCTAAACTCTACATTTTACCAATGGGAAATTGGTTACATAGAGAGGTAAATTTCAAAAGAAATGTTTGTAGATGGATATTCACTGAAAGTGAGTCTACACCAGTCTACATTCGGGTATGTCTGAAGGGCAGCTAGATTAAGTCAGAGTCAACTTAAAACTGGAGACTTTTCAGGTCAGATAGAGATACATTTTGGGACTTTCAAAACAACTTGTACAGGAATCCAAAGTCAGTAACTAAGATGAACTATCACAGTTAGTGCAACTTCAGCACCATTTATCTACATGAAAAGGATTGGGGATAGATGTATCGCCCATGACTTGTGTTTAGGGCCAATGTGGAAGAAAACATTTTCCACAATTTTCAAATCAGTTTAAGCATATTAGTGTCTGGATAAATAATGACTAATGTGTTAGCTGGGCTTTAAACACAAATTTAAAGTCAGTTCTTATTTCAGTTCTTCATCTCTGCAACCTATTTGACAAACATTACTCAAACACAGGAAAGAATTACTGTTGGCTGATTCCTAATTGCATGAAAAAGAAATTATTGCACCTTTTCTGTGTTGTAGAAACATTGGTGAACATTATTGCATGAAACCCTCATAATAGCCTTTTAAGACGCATATTATTGTTTTTGTATTACAGATCAAGGAAATTGAGGTTCATGAGCTTTGTAACTTGACAAAAGTTAAACAGACATGTAAGACTCGGGCTAGGATTTTTATCTAGGTAGTTTGAATTTCCTTGATTAACACTAGAGAAATTCCTCCAGGGTATAGAGCAATCCCTTGGGTCTAGAGTAGAACTTTTAAAACTGTAATCTAATTGCTAAGATATAACAACAAATAACATTCCATAATCAAACTAACATTATAGACTATTAGCTCCTAAAGGGAAGAAACAATTGTTTTTGTTCATGTTCATATACTATCTGGCACATAATGAAAATAAGTATTGAATAAATTACTAAATGAATAAAGTAACATATTGAATATTATCATCAATTAACAAATTAATACCTATATGAGGAGGGAGCCCCCCAGAAATGGAATTATCTTTGGGGGGGCAGACCTCTTGTAGTACAAGCCTCTCCACTAGACAAGTGTTCTAAGAACCCGCCAACATCAGTGTACCAGCTAGTGTTGTTGCTAGAGTCTGCACTCAGCTTCAGTCATTTTTTGTTTGTTTTTGGAGATTCTTTCAATGCATTTGCCCATTTCACAATGGGTGATTTATGAGTACACTTGCCCACACTGCGCTGAGTGTTCAGAAATTTTGACCCAAAATGACATGACTCCCACCTTCCTTATTCACCCGATTTCAACCTATTTGTTTTTCCCATGAAAAAGGTCCTCAAAGGGAAACGTTTTGCTGATATGGAAAAGGTGAAACAAAAAATAGCAGGAAAAAAAGCATAAAAATTTATGAGTTCAAAAACTCTTTTGAGCAGTGAAAATATTGCCTTGATAGGTATATTGCATCAAATGAAGAGTACTTTGAAGGTGACTGAAGTTTGAACACGTAAGAATAAGCACACAATTTTTAAGTAAATAAATTCCATTTATTACATATCACATATCAGTCTCTTGTTAATTTGGGTAGTGTGAATTTTTCTCTACAAATTATATAACCTGTAAGTAGTGAGAAAATATTGAGAATTTAGATCTGCAAAACTGAGATTAAACTCTAAAAAAGAGTAATTCTGACAAAGCGCTGGTGTATTCTGAACAGAGCCTGACCCCTGGTCTGATATTTCTTCTCTATAAACGCAAAGAGGATCTCTCTTGAGGAATGACAGTATACTGTCATGTATAATAGTCATAAATTGTTCTTACATGTTTTCATAGAAGCGTATTGTTGTCAGTATTCTTAGAATCAATAAGCATTTATTGAGCACTTAAGCTATGTGCTGAGTCCTTTTCATATGCATTCTCCAATTGATATTTACCTGATATTATTTGATTTCATTTAACCTGACTTTCACTACTGCCCTGTGAAATATGGTCAATTACTGCCATTTCTGAGATAGTATATCTGAGTCTCAGAATAGTAAAGAGACTTATTCAAGGTGATATAATAAGTAAATGAAAAATCCAGTGTCTGAATCTAGATATTCTAACTCCAGGTTCAGTGCTTTTTCCATCATCACATAGCTAGATGTTTAAGACAAAAAGGCAAATTTTGCTCATTCATTTTGGTTAAGACAAGGTGGTCTCTGTCCCACATTAGGGGATACTGTTTATTAAAATAAAGAAGGAGCAATAGCTTTTAGGCAGGGCTCACTTTGTAAGACTAAATTTGAGAGTCTGGTATAGAAGACATCTGTATAGGCCAGCTGTGAGCTGGCCCAGTCACTCCAATTCTGTCTCCAGTCTCTGTCTTCTCAGATGGTTCCCAGAATGGCATGTCTATATGAGCAGTCTCTACTCCCTCAACTCCCATTCACTCTTTAGTGTTTTGAAATCTGGGTTTTATCTCCACCACTGTTAGAAGAGAGCATCATTTGCTTCTCCCATTTTTGCTGCAAAGAAAGAGAAGGCAATGTTCCCTTACTCCCCTGGATGAAGCTTTACTAGAAAGGAAACTTCACCATTCCCTCCATCTGTTTGTGGATAAATAGACTCATCTAGTTGATGGGATTGGAAAAAGGCTGAAGACCGCTTGCTCAATCCTTCATCGCCTTCTTTCAGGCTTATCTGTGCATTCCTGCTTTAAGTTTACTTAGGCACATTCGACTTTGCAAACCAAGAGAATTATATTTGGGGAAGAGGAATGTGAAGTTACGAGAAGGAGGGGAAAGTAACAAACTTATTTGACCACACATCTAAGCCACTTCTTGCTTTCCATCTCATTTTTGCGTCTGAATTTTTCAGTTGGCTCTGACCACAGATTGGAAAGATAGAAATGCTATTAACTGGCTCCCTCAAACCAACCACATTCAATTGAAACTACACTTGTCAAGGTCATCTGTGACTTTCCAATTGCCACATCCCAAATGGCTCTTTACTCACCTCAGCTGATATCCCAGCAGAATTTGATCATCATGACCACCTCTTTCCATCGTGAAACTTCTCTCTTCTGTGTCTTTCCTTTCCTGACCATTCTTTCCTTGGCATCTTTTATCTGCTCTACCTCCCCCTCCTTTCCTTAAATCTTAGATTCTTGGCATGCACAGCTAACTCCCTTTCTCAGTCTGTAAGTTATTCTTAAGCAATCGCACATGCTTCTTTGGTTTTAATTGCCACCTCTAGTCTGATGACAATCACCTTTACAACTTGTGGATGCAGCTAATTACTAGACATCTCCATTGTGATGTTCCATGAACACTGCAATTTCAAAGATGTCCTAAACCAAACTTACCATCTTTCCCATTAAACCTGAGCTCCTGTCATGACTAACTCATTTAATGACATCAAGCCTGGGAGTTCTTCTTGATGCTGTCCTCTCCCTCAGCTGTGCATTCAATCAGTTGCCTATCTGACCAATTTTACCTTACAAATATATTTTAATTAATTCTCTTCCCTCATCCCTACTAGCAATCTGCCTCTATTCAAAACCTCATTATCTTTCACCTGAATTATTGCTCTAGCTTTCTATTTTCTATACCCAGGTACACCTTTAATAGATCATCCATGTAGGCACCATAGATCTTTCTAAAATAAAAATAAGACTATGACACTCCAGTTAAGGCTCTTCAGTGGCTCCCTAAAAACCACAGGATAAGGTCCATACTCATTAGCATATACCACAAGCCTTTCAACAACTTCATTTCTACCTTATACTTTATGCTCTAGAAAATAAATCTTTTTATAATCTCTACACATATTATGCTGCTTCTCTTCATTCTTTACCGCAAAGATCTCCCACATTTGCGGGGGGCCTGGATAATGCTGACTTTGCTTAGTGATCACCTCTTTCAGAAAGTATTCTTGAAATGCCTTCTTGGGCTGGTTTTGATTTCATTCTTCTGTTCCTCCAACTCACCTGGACTCCCCCCATCATAGCATCCCTCATGTTGCCCTGCATTTATCTCCTTGGGGAAACAGGACAATGGGTTACTCATCTTCAAGTCCCTGGATCCTAGCACAGGGCCTGGCACAGAGTAGGGACTCAGCAAAGCTTAATAGAACAGTACCAAGCAACATTGTGGAATGTTTAAAGAATGAGAAAATAGCATTTCAAATAAATCAATGTGTTAATTCAGTTATGGCCAAAAGCAGGGTGGCTCTTCCTTGAGCACGGCCAACCAGATAGGACAAAATCCAAGAGTCTGATATAAAAGATATCCATGTATTTTGGCCAGGTCATTCTAACTTTGTCTCTCCATTCTCTCTCTCCTTGCCCATCCAAGCTGCCTTAACGGCATGTCTGGGTAGACTAGGACCATCCAGTGTTACTTAATTCTTGGGTGATGAGATACTAACAATAACTCTTGCTTTATAGGAAACCTTTGTATTGTTGGAGTTCTTTCATTCTTACATCTTTCCCAGGGAGAGTGAAGTGGAGCTTGTAGGACCAAGGTAAACAGGACAAGGGGAGAAGCTGGCATGGCTGGCTGGGATGAACAGGCTGGGCTTCCTTCCACTTAAAGTATCTGCCAAAAGCTCCTAGCATCAGTGCACACCTAGGCTTCTCCTGCTTCTGTGATGGATCTTTCCAGAGAGTTCTGTCTTGCAGACCTTTCCACTTCAGGCCTTAAAGCTGCCCTGCAGGCTTTCAAGAGAAATCTCAGCTCCAAGACATTGACACTTTGCCTATTTTTTCTTGCCTTGTAACCTGGCTTCATAACTCTTACTGTTTCCTCCTATGTTGGCACACAGCTCTCTGGGTTTCAAAGTACTTCCATATATTGCATTTCTTTTAATCCTCCCAATAATTATATGAGTTAGTAGATCATATCTTAGCTTATATATCTGGTAACAGAGAAGAGTCCAGACTTGAACTCAGGTCTCATACTTCCAGAGAATGTCTTTTTCTAGTACTCACTGAGAGAAGGAAATTCAAGTAAAGATCTCATACTCATCTCTCAGTTATTTGTAGACACTGGTGGATAAACACCAACATTTACTACACCTAAGTTAAATGTAAGACGTTTCTATATTTTTATAAAAATGTTCACTTTCCAACATGATTTCCAAATATCTCTCATATGGTCCTAACAACACAAGAAAGGCACAAGTATAGACATCTGCTCCTTTTATCTCTTCAGCACCCACTGCACCTTCCTTTTTATTCCTCTTTTCATAAGAATATCCCTTTCTCCTTGCCAAAGTGATTTGTATAAGGATATAGACATATGGTCCAAGCTGGACCAATTAGAACTTTCTATGGGCTTTCTGCTGGAATCTTTGAAAACACTTTTATTGGAAATAAACTGAGTCTGCAGTTGTTGGGGGATGGAGTTTCTGCCATGTTTTCCTTCATGTAAACATATCTTACCGAAGATGCCAGACGTGGTGGTTCATACCTATAACCTTAGCACTTTAAGAGGATGAGGAGGGAGAATTACTTAAGCCTAGGAGTTCGAGACCAGCGTAGGCAACATAGTGAGACATTATCTCTATAAATTTTTTTAAAAATTTAGCTGGGTGTGGTGGCATGCACCTGTAGTCCCAGCTACTGGGGAGGCTGAGGTGGTGATTACCTGAGCTCACGAGGTTGAGGCTGTAGTGAGCCGTGACTGTCCCACTGCACTCTAACCTGGGCAACAGAGTGAGATCCAAACTCAAAAAAAGAAAAAAAAAGAAAGAAGTTTGAAAGAAGAAAGGAAAAGATCTTACCTGAAAACTGGAGAGAATAGCAGAAACTCCACTAGTTTTGACTGAAACTCAGGATTTGATCTTGCCTTTTAAAACTTTCTAGACTTTTAAATGATGTGATTTTTTTCATAAGCTTCATTAAGTTGAGTTTCTTTTACTTATACCCAAAGTATTTTAATGTATATTTCACAAATAAGTCACTGAGATTGTGTAAGTCTCTAAAGTTTTCATATCTTGATAGTGGTTTAAATGATGCTGAAAACCATTCTTTCAAAGTAAGAATATACATATGGGGAGGACCAAAAAAATCCCCAAATTATTTTTGGGAGGGTGGGCCCCTTGTAGTACAGGCTTCCTCCACTAGGTAATTTTTCTAAGAACCCGCTGGCATCAGTGTACTAGCTAGCATTGTTGTGAGAGGCTGTGTTCAGCTTCAGTGAATTTTTTTCTTGTGATTCTTGTGATGCCCATTTCATGATGGGTGATTAACGAGTGTACTTGCCTATACCACACTGTGTGCTCATCAGTTTTTGATAAAAACAGCATGACCCCCATGTCCATCCTCCCTATTCACCCAATCTCCCCCCAAGCGACTGTGTTTGTTTCCCCAGATGAAAAAAGTCCTCAAAGGGAAACATTTTGCCAGTGTGGAAGAGGTGAAACAAAAACAGTAGAAGCACTAAAAGGCATTAAAACTGACTAATTCAAAAACTGTTTGGAGCAGTGGAAAAAGAGTCTTGATAGGTGTATTGCATCAAACGAAGAGTACTTTTAAGGTGACTGAAGTTTAACACAGTTATTTATAAATAAATTCCAGGTTTCTTGGATACCTTATTCACACAGACCAGCTCGGGCCACTGATTCACACACTTTGCCTAATGTGTTGTGTGTAACCTTTCTTGATTCAGACAGGAGACCTTCAAAGTGAGGACTCCTTATCCAGCTCTACCCACTGACTTGGTCCAGATCCAGCATTGGTCCAGTCTTCTGGTTTGTCCTTTATCATGTCATGTCTGTGTCTTTTCTGATTGGTTCAAGATTGTGTGGCTCCTCTGACAAGGGCTTTACACAGACTGTAGCAGCAAAGTTGCTATTGTTTGCATCTGGACACTCAAGAACCCATTGATTAGTCTCCCTTCAGTTCAGGCAGGCCATTCATATTTTACCTGCATCTCTACTGTCTGCAGATCTGTTTCTCAGGGACTATGTAGAGCCAGGGGGCAGGTGGTTTCACAGTTTTAGAGGCAATTTGTTTCAGGGAAGGAGATGACCTGACAAGTTTAGAGCTACATGAAAAGTGCTTATTTCTAATTCAAGTTCAGGGTTGTTCTTGCATAGGTTTCTAGACAGAAATTCTTTTGGAAAGTGGATGCTTAAATTCAAATTTTAAAAAATGAAGCTGAGGCATTCCTTCAATGTCTTTAGTTTGCCTGAATCTTTTGAGATATTGTGTTCTCCCCACCATCACACCAAGTGAAAGCTGCCATTTAAAAATAGGCTTCTGAAATTCTGATCTTTTGATCAACTTTAGTGTTGAACCACTTGCCAAATCCACCCTTTCTCTTTAGCCCTATTTATAATTTTCTTGTGTACTAGAGATGCCCCTTGCTCTGACACTGGCCAGATGTTTTGTTTTCTCACTTCTCATTCCATTCCACCTGTATTTTATGTTTTCTGAAGTTCCCAAATGCATCTTAATATACTACAACATAAAGTGATAAGATAGAACCCTAAGCTGTCACCTTGTGGTTTATCTTTGCACTGTTGGTTGTGTTTCCTTCCAGTAAGTTGATGTTCTAGCAATTGCAACTATCCTGGTTTTGAGGAAAGTTCTGCAGATTTTTTTTCCCCCTCAGTGAGAATTTGGGTTGTGCCTCTGGCCTTGCTGTTCTTCTCCCTGCTTGGTCTCCAAATGTCTCATTAATACCAGTCCCAGCATTTGGTATTTCCCCAGGTTCCCTAGAGTAGTGTTTCTCATTTTATTCCCCATAGCATCTCATTCTTCCTAGGAAAGTAGAAATCCTGGATGTTGGCCTTAGGAATAACCATGACAATGAGGACAATAATATTTCTTTCCACATACATGGCACAATGCAACCTACACACTTTTACCTTTATTATAACATTTCATCCTCAAAATCATCCATTGAGTGAGGACTTCCCATTCCCTTTTCATCTACAAGGAAACTTACACCCACAAAGCTCAAGTACAAGGTTCATTGACCATTTGCCTTCTACACGCAAGGCAGTGAAGATACGCATATGAAGTAAACGACCAGATCAGCATCACTATGAAACAGTGCCCCAGAATTCAGGAGGAATTTTCTGTGTTGAGGTGGAGCTGGTTGGACTAGAGGCAGCAAAACATGAACTGCGTCTTGAAGAATGATTTGTGAAGAACAAGGAAGACCTCATTGGCAAATCAAAGATGACAAAAAGCAAGAGAAAAAGCAGCTAAATCATCTCAAGATGTGAAGTAGTTATGCAGGAGGGGTGAGCAGGCAGCAAGTGTCCTGTCATTTGGGGAGCCTTTCAGAAAGCTTCAAGATGAGATAAACTGAGATTCTGGGTAGAAGACAAGCTGAAGGTGAGCTGGAAAGTTGTCTTGTTTTTGTTGTGAAAGCTCACAGGTAGCAGCCTGGACTCCTTCATCTTCCTCACTTTTCACTTCAGTTAGTAAATCCAGTTCATTCTATCTTCTGAATATTTTTCCTATCTGTCTCTTTCTCTCTCCCCACACTGTAGTCACTTCTTTAATTCAGATTCTTCTTATTTTGGCTAATGCAGCATCTTCTGTTTTCCTTTCTAACTCTTCTAATCTTTTCTCTACCCTATCATCAGGAGTCATTCTAAAATATGGTTAAAAGTGCAGACTTTGTAGTGTGGCAGGCCTGCATTAAATTCTATCAATTATGAGCTGTGTGACTTTGGACAAGTTACTTAGCCTCTCTAATACTAAGCTACATCACCTTTAAATAGGCTAATAACACCTCATGTGCTGAGTGTGAACAGGGGTAAGGTATACCTTGGCTCCTCCCCATCAAGGCCCGTGCCCTTCATAGCCTCCCTACAGAATGTGGAAAAAACTTCCAATGAACTGCTCAGAGATCTGATTGGTTAGTGTTTAAGACATGGATTGGGCCATATTTGTGAGTAGATACTTTTAAGTATTGTTTCTTAAAAGCCCAGTCCCATGCATGATTGCCATTTTGGGCTTTCTGCCTCAGACATAAGTAAGATGACTTTCTTCCCTGAAGCCATGAGAAGGGTTCCTAGCATCTATGTTGCAAGGAGTGGGTGTCTTTGTCTGTTTGTGTTGCTATAAAAGAATACATGAGGCTGAGTAACTCATAAGGAAAGAGGTTTATCTGGCTCACAGTTCTGCAGTCTGAACAAGAAGCTTGGCACCAGCATCTGATGAGAACTCCAGGTTGTTTTTATTCATGGAGAAAGGTAAAGGGGAGCCCACGAGTCACATGGTGAGAAAAAGAGCAAGAGAGAGATGGAGGAAGTTCCAGGTTCTTTTTAATAATCCGTTCTCACAGGAACTAATAGAGGGAGAATCACAAAATCAGCAAGAAGGGCACCAAGTCATTCTTGAGAGAACCACCCCCATGACCTCCCACTAGGTCCCATCTCCAATACTGGGATCAAATTTCAACATGAGACTTGGAGCTGGACAGATGATGAACTGGAAAGTTGTCAATGCTATTGTTTCTGCCCTGAAAGTTCATAGGCAGAGGCCTGGACTCCAAACAAACCATGTGGATAAACAAAACTTAGCAATGGGTATGAGGTTAGAATGTGAAAGGGGGAGGTAGAAGTACTTTTTCAGCCTTGAATCCTGCTGATAGGTCAAAGAGTTGCCCAACAGTGAACAGTGAACATTTTTATTTCCATTTTACTACTGTCTTGCACAATATGATGTTTAATGATTTCCATTTTCCTACTACATCTCTGTGGAGCCCTATAGAGTCACACAACCTTTCTTGATCTAGTTTCAACTCTATTCTTCCATTCTCATCTTTTATCTGTCAATCTCATACTCTTTATGCTCTAGCCATATTGAAGAACTGGACAGTTACTTGGTCTATCATTATGGTCCAGGTTTTCACGTCTTGTACATTATGGCTCTGGGTTAAACCTTCTCTCATTTCTCTTTCTTTCCTTGTTTTTGATGGGAGGGAGTGAAGGTGTTGGACAAGCTCATACAAAATTTTAAAGACATAATTCAACACTACCTTGCCTAAGAGGCCTTTCCTGGTCACTCTAGGCAGAATTAACTTCTTTCCTCTCTGTCACCACTCTAATTTGTACATTCTATACAAACGTAAGATCGTTTTCCCTTGTGATACTTTGCATATTTGATTTTATGCCTATCTACCCTGTTAAGCAATGGACTTTTCTGAATAGGCGATATTGACCACAAGGGAAATGTTTTATATCTGATAGGGAAAAAATATCAATATTATTTAATAGAACTGGAATAAGATACATGGATGAATATAGAAAAAAGTATATGGGCAGATGGAGCATCAGAAAATATGGAAGAGGAACTGCTGTAGGTGAACATTCTTGTGATCACAAAAGTGAGATCAGCTGTGCAGGTTTTGTAGCATTGGTCCAGATGAAGCAGAAGGTATGGATATAATAAAGTCATATTCTGGTAATGGAGTCCCATCTTATGCTGATGATATTGAAATAAGGAACCCATCCATATGTTAATAAAATAAATCAAAACTAGAGACAAGCAACCAATGTTCTGACGAGCTCCAATTTGGAAGCAGTTCTGGGAAGGTGTTCAGCAAGGATTTGTACATAAAAGAGAGAGCTCAAGAGGAGAAGAATTTGAGCCATGCAGAAAGGGAGTTACATGGGACCCACATTTTCAGAATTTTCTTGGGTAAACCACTGACTTTCGTCATGATTAGTATAAAAAATAAAACAAGTGTTTTGAAAACCTTCCAAATGCAAAAAATTAATCTTCACACCTCTAACTCAGCTCAAGGCTTGGCTTAGAATAGGTATTTAGTAAAGACAAAAAAGATAACTGAATAAATAATACATAACATCAGGAAGGCTAAAACCCTAAATGTCATGAAGTACACATAAAAACGTATCTACCATTTACAGAACTCTGCTAATTGTCAAGAAAAGTATAAAGTGCTTTCTGTCTATTGTCCTCATTTAAGACTCAAAGCAGGAATCTCTGTAGGATGGGTGTTATTATTCCTATTTGGTGGATAAGCAAAGTGAGGGTCCAGGCTATGTAACTTGTTTAAGACCACAAAACAGCAAGAGGCAGACTTAGCATCCAAAGAAAGCCTGTGTGTTCCCAAGTCCATGTTATATCAATAGCCACAGATTATATTACTACAATAATAAGATCAGGATACGATAATATAAACCTGGGGATGAGATTTAAATTGACGACAGAAGAGCCCATATACAGCTCGCATTCTAGTTTAATTCTGCCTTATCTATCATATAGAGTTGACAAGAAACAGCCTTCCAAAGAAGAACAAGCCAATCCCCAAACTGCTTGAATTCTGAATAAGATATTTGAGATTTTCTCTCACATGTGCAAAGCCACTAGTGTAGAGAAAAGTGGTCAGTGTTTTTAGGCTGCAATGTACTTAGTGGTCAAGAGAGCAGATGTTAGGATCTAGAAGATAGGAATTCAAATGGGGCCTCTGCTACTTCCCTGCCCTATGGGTTTGGATGAGTTTTTTCACTTCACTGAGTCCATGTCTTTACTGAGTAAATGGATATAAAAGTACCTACCTCAAGTATTGGTGTACCGATTCAAGTTTGAAAACTATACATCTAACATAGTGATATGAACTGTGGATAGCAATAAATGTTTAATATAAGCTATTATTATTATTGTGTTATATTCAAGATTCATGTTGTATCTATAACAAGTGAAAGAGAGAAATGCTTAAGAAATGCTAACAAAAAAATCAAGATTCAAGATTGCATTCACAGAACAATCAAAACTGTGCAAATATTGAGATTGAGGACTAATAGAAAAAGACTGAAGGAACATGTGTCAAAATTATTTAAGAGATTACCTTTAGAGTAGTGCATTTCTTTTCATTCTTCTGTATTTTATAAATCTTCTCTGATTGGCAGATAATATGCTACGAATGGGAAAAATTGTTGTGTATAATTTTTTAAACATATTTTTTATTTTAAAATTGTGGGGTACAGTTAAGGGTTAGGTAAATAAATATGCATCGTTCAGACACCCTTGTTGATAGGGGTGTCCCCTCGTCCCCAGACAGATATTGGCTACCATTAATCCCACCTCCCTTCCCCTCCCTGCCCCCCCATTGTGTATAATTTTTTAAGCTGTATGTTTATGTTACCATAATCCTTAAAGGAAACGAGTAGAAAAGTCTGGAAACGTTTGCCAGCACAATGCCAATTTGACTGAGTGTCAGCAAATTTGCTTAGCAAAGAGTTCACTGAATATTGCAAGCTCCTGAAGGCACCTCTGAGTGAGAAGGGGGAGATGACTGTGCCTGGAACTCCAGGACAGCATTTCCCAAGAGCCCTAGAGGGCCAGCAAATGCAAATACATCCTCTTGCTAAGTCCCTTGCATTTGAACTAAAATTCTCCAGGGCTCTGATGGAGTCTGGCTAGATGCCACATCCTTCTCCTTACATGGACAAGTCAAGGAAACCAAGCTCCCAGAGCAGGAACAATCCTGCTTTATCAGCACTGATGGCTAGAGCAGCCATTAATTAGGCAGAAATTAGCTTAAGTACAGTAGTTAGTTAATTGCAAGTTTGACACAGAATTCCCTGTGTCGCAGCATGCAGCCTAGAAGCGGAGCCAGAACAGTGGGAAGCTTTCCAGGCTCATTGCAAATGCATCAAGTGGAAAATAATATACAACAACTTTTTGAGGGATGGGCGTTACCCATTCTGGTTTCGGAATTCTACTTTAACTTGGCTTGAATCCTGAATGACTCTTTCAAAGAGTTTGGGCTGGTTATACAGGAAGGTTTGCTGGAGGTAGCGATACCAAACACGAATTTTGAGGGTTTAGTAGGAGAGGGTCAGGTAAACGATTTAGGAGACTTTTGAGATCACAGGGTTCAGTCAGAGGTTCAAATGCAAAAGAGGCATTTGGGGAACAACAGGCAGATCAGAAAGATCAGGTATAGAGTACAGTGGGGGAGGGCCTCAGAGTGGTGAGAAAGGCCTAAGGAGGTAAAAAGAAGACAAGACATGCAAGGCTGAAAGAGTAAGAAGAGTAAGCTAGTGATGCGTCAACGCTCCAAAGACAGTGAGAGAAGAGAGAGGTCTCTGAAGAAGGGCAAGGAAGGGCAGGCGAGGCTTGGTAGGGTGTCTCAGGAGTCCATCGAAGAATTGAAAGTATCATTCACTCACTCACTATTTTGTTCATCTTTTCACAAATGGAAACGCAGCATCCACCTGTCTGTGCACTGTCCAGTTCTAATCAAGGTGGAAGAGAGGAAGATAGGTTCAGGCATTAGATTGTGATAACACATTTGTGATCAGAACTATAATGAAAGTTTGTACAAAATGATAAGGAAATCAGGAGGAAAAAGAGTTGAGGAGTTAATCAAGACTTCAGAGGGGATGGAGGGTAAAAAAATCTGGTTTGAAAGAATCAGTTGGAATTTAACAGAGATGAAAGGAAGGTCATCTCAAGTAGAGAGAAGAAAGGAGCAAGACAGCTTATGTTTATGGAATGAAGAACAAGTATATGGAAAGAAGTTGGAGTGATAGACTAAGGAAAGGGAGGTGTGGTTGAGATGGGAAGAGTTTGGTTTCCTGAGTTAGGAGCTGAGATAGAATTCTGTAGACAAGTGGTCTCCAGGATCACTTGATTGTATGCATCATCGGTTAATAATTTTGGTTAATATACTGCCAATTCTCATTTGTTCACTCATTCAACAAAACATCACTGAGCATCTGTTATATACAATACTGCTTCCCATATCCACAGACCAGGTTAGATTTTTCCAGTTATTATGTATGGAAACTCCTTTAAACCTTTGACACATTTTTGCATTTTATATGTTTATATATTTTGTGTAAAATGTATAAATAGATATATATAATATATACATATACAATAGAAAAATCTTCAATGACTGCTTCTGAATGAAGAATACAATTGTTTATGTGATTCTTTCTTTTCAACAGACCTTAGAAAATACCCTCTAGCTTCAATTCCTGTTCGATCAATACCCCCGCCTCTTTTTAACCCCCTTTTTCTAGGTGTTTCATCCGTGTTTGATTTGATCATCTCTGCTTCACGTCCCTGATGGAATTAGCTTTGTGTATATGTGCAGTGGCTTTGTGACCTGATGAAATGCCCTTTACTGCCTTCCCACAAATAGATAATTTCTAGAAATTAAGAAAATGTAATGATGACTGAATTCTTATTTAAGCCATGTGTTATTCTGAGTGTTTTGCATGTTAATCTTCACAGCAAATTCCTATGAGGAGGATTGTGTTTTGATTATCACATCACAGGTGGGCAAGATGAGACACAGGGCAACTGAGATACTGTCCAAGGTTGCTTACTACACAGAGGTCGTTTTTCAGTTAATTAAGTTGAGTTTACCCTTGATCAATACATCAGACAACATGCATCATGCTAATCATGACTAATGTGCATTTAAAGTTTACTCTCAGCCTGGGACTGTGTTAGGTGTGTGAAGTGAGTTTTTCCAATATCCCACTGACAGGGGAACTATTATTATCACCCATTTCACAGATGAAAAACTAAAGCTTCATGCTGTTAACTAGTTTGCTGCAGGCCGTAAAGCAGGTGGTAGTTGGGCTGGATTTAAAACCCAGGTGACTGATGCCAAAGCCCTTGCACATATCCCTTGGCTACATACTCTAACACCTGAGAAAGGCCATTCCTTTTAACTGATTATCCTGCAGAATATGCTGTCATGATGCTTATAAGCAAATCACTTACCACCATTATTGATCTCTATCCTCAGTTAAGGACACTTCTAGATATAAGGCATTGACCTAGCATTTGTTATTATTATCATTATCTTATTTTAAAGATATGGGGTACCTATGAAAAGTAAACTACAAAATAAAAAAAAATGCTAAATAAAATGTCTACCGCATATGACAAAATAAATACATAAATAAAGATGTGGGGTACAATTCAGGATTAGGTACAAAAGTGGCCAATGTACAGGTGAAGTTTGGGCCTCCCACTGGCCCTCACTTAACCTGGTTTAGGATCAGGTCCCCTTTTTGATGTCATGTACCACCTGCCCCTCCCCTGGCAGTGTAAATAACATTATCTCACTGAATCTTCCCTTTGACCTTCCAAGGGAGGTATAATTAACAGCCTATTTTTATGTGGTAATTGCCCATGTCAGTGGGTCAGCTGAGCAACATGAAGTGATTTCCCCAGAGTCACATAGCTGGTAAGAGGAAGAGTTCAAATTTAGACCTAGGTTTCCCTCATTTCAAAGCCAATTATCTTATCAAGTTTCCAGTTAAGTCCCTGGGTTTGTTCCCCTTTTTCTCCACCTGAGAAGAGAACACAGGCTAATCTTATCACACATACATTCCTCTGTCCCTGAGTTTCCTGGGCTCCCAGACAAGACTCCCATCAGTCATGTTCACAGTCTGGGTGACAGTGTCTCTTCCGCTGCTTGTCAGCTGCAATCACCCAGGAAGAAGGGTCTGCTCCCAGAAGGAGGATTTATGGCTTCAGCTTCATCAACCTGGCTCCAAGATGCAGTGCCCTCACTCAGCTATCTTTTTACCTTTCATCTTTCCCAGGGTGAGCAACGATAGTAAATCTCAAAGTTTATGATTAAATTTTAAAATCCAGTCTCTCCCTGGATCTCTGTCACACACACACACACACACACACACACACACACACACACACACACACACACACAAACACACACACACAAACACCTATCCATATATCTTAATTAAGATACAGTTTTTCTCAGTATACTGTACGGTCAAAGCTATAGACTCTGCAGCCAGATTACCTGAGTTTAAATACTATCCTTTATATTTAACATATGATTTTTGAGTCACCTCCCTGTGCTTCAATTTTCTTACTGCTAAAATATAAATATATATTAGCACCAAACTCATAGAGTTGGTCTGAGTATAAAATTAGAAGTAAAAAAACTTAAAAATGTGTCTGTACCATATTAAATGCTCAATAAGTGTTGGTTATTTTATTATATCATCATTGTCATCATCAAGGGCATTATTTATGCATTGCCTTCAGTAGGTCTACCTCCCAGGAGTATTCTTGTTCAAGCAGAAGTCAGGGATGCTGTCCTGGAAGGTGACCTTGAGTCCAATGGTGGGCCTTCTCCTCTTAGAGATTTTTTCCCTCCAAAAATAACAACAATTCAATTTATTGAACAGCATATTTCATGTCTGATACTGTAAAGTTGTACTTGCTATGACAGCTCTGTGCCTATTTACACTCTCCTAGTCCTGCATCTCAATTCATTCTGTTCTCCCCTTTCTCATCTCTGTATCACAAAGAGCTGGTACTTCCCAAGATCCTACATCAACTGACTTCTGGCTGGATCTAGCCAATGGGAGATGTGTATGGAAGACCAGAGGGCAGAAGAAGGGGAGAAGCTAGGTATCTCAGTGAGCTACTGTTATGTAACAAGTGACCCCCAAATTCAGGGGCATACTATGGTAAGCATTTATTTCTGAATTCTATGTCAATAGAGCTGTTGAGGTGGTTCTGCTTTGAGCTGCGCTTCAATTTTGCAAGTTAAATGGGGCATCTCTATTCAACATGGTTTTTATTCTTCAGGGACAGTTACCTACCTAGGGCATATTCATTGCGTTGCAATAGCAAAAGTGCAAGTGGAAAAGCCTAACTACACAAGTACACGTTGAACCTTTCTTATGTCATGTCTGCTAAAATATCTTGGCCAAAGAAAGTTATGTGGTCAAGTTCAACTTCAATGGGGTGGGAAAATTTAATCTTTCCAGGGGGATAGAGTCAGGGAGTAAACATTTTTTAATATTAAGTTATCTATCACACCAAGGTAGTTCCTCCCACACTGTCTGCCTTTTTTCTACTTGGGGCTATGTCTCCTTAATGACTCAAGTTTACCCTGATAGACATGTTTTGGTTTCAGCTTCTGTTGGATGATTTTGTCCCTTTGAAACATAGGAAATAAACACTACCTTTTCTCTTTGTTCCTTCAACCTAGGGATGATAGCAGTTTTCTGCTGTGTCCAATATTTACTTTGCCTCACTATCCTCTATTTTTATTTTTTAAATTCTTTTTTATTATAATGAAAGCTAACATGAATTTCATAAAGTACTAGATAACACATGAGAAAATGTTAATCTCCAATTCTTTTTGTCAGGGTTGGCATTGTTGGTAGGTTTTTGTTTTGTTTTGTTTTGTTTTATTACATTTCATCTAGAAAATTTCCTAGCTACTCTTACAATTTAAAACTCATCACGTCCTATGAGGGAGGTGATAGTCCTGGTTTTCATATGAGGAATCACTCATTGTGCAACTTTAGGAAAGTGACTAAATCTTTCTGAATCTGAATATCATCTTTAAAAATAAGAATTATAATAGAAACCATGTCTAAGATCAATGTCCAGAGGGAATGCACATGAAAAAAAATGCTTAGCATAATGCATGCAATAGTTTAAGTGTTTGGTAAGCAATAATAAAAATAGTGCTGATAATAGTACTATAGCCAGATGCTATCTATGTTCTCAAGGACTCAGAGTCTCAGAAGGAGGAGGAATGGGTGCACCAGCAAAAAGATAACCTATTGCACAGGATAATAAACGCTATGACAGTGGCAAATGCAGGTATTTGTGGAAGCAGAATTTGGAAAATGGTGGTCACAAGCTTGGTTCTTGCTTATGTCATACTCTGACATAAACTTTGTGGAGCAGGTCTTGATGCACAAGGAGAGGGTTAGAGTAGGAGGAGTCAGTGAGATCCATATTGTTCCTTCACCTATGATAGTCATCTGGCATAATAACAGCTGTTTCCACTGGCTTTATTTCAGTTTACATTTGGGAAATGGAACTAATAGGCGCATTTAAATCATGGAAGGTACTGAATAAAATGCACGCACTCAAAAACATACACACATACACCATAAATTGACACCAAAATTACATTTGGAAAGCAATATTTAGCATTTTTTTGCTAGATGCTGCAAGATTAAATACAAAAAGAACTGTGTACCGATACTGTATTATCCCAGGATATGCTTATAGTTCTGTTATTACATGCGTATATTTATTGAACAAACAAGTGAATACATTGTAGATAAGAGCCAGGTATCTCATTGTCAGAAAAGGACATTACAAGTAAGAAAATGGAAAAGGCTAGAATGAATTGAGTGGTATTGGACTGGAATTGGAGGTATCAGTATGAACTCGTGTGTCTAAAACATATACAGATAAGCAGATATAGAAATAAATGTAGATATGTATGTATGCACGCATTCATTTTTTAATCTCTGGTCACTGAGAGAACTTAAGCAATGTCACTCAAGTGGCAGTGAACTTACCTGGCACTCAGATCTTGGCTTCTAAATGTCATACTCCAGGAAAAAGAACCAAACCAGGACTTCTTAGAGAAATAGCTTATTCCAGGGCTATATCAAGAAAAAAACAAATGAGCCTGAAATATCTTTCTTGTGATGCCAGAAAATAAGAATATGCTTCAAAAGAGAATGGGACACATTGGAAGGATATAGGAGCTTACTGTAAAGACTTCTCAATGGCTAAAGCTAAAACCACTAACACAACAAATGAGTATATCATTAGATTATTATGTATAGCATAAAATAAATATCCTTAAATTAATAGTGCTATAAATAAATCAATATATAAATAAGAGAAAGACAGAATATTTCATTTTACAGAAGAATTAACTTTAAAATGGAAAAGAAATGAGGAAATATAAAATCACCTTTAGTCAAACACTGCAGCATTAATTACTGCAGGCAAAATCTATCAATGGACACAAAAATCAGTGGATGAACGTTTGAAAAGAAAAAATATATTATTAATATTCTCAAAACCATCTCTCCCAAGATATTTATCAAATTCAAATTTTAAAAACTATTAGCTTCATAGTGATAAAACCCAGCAGACTTGGTTAAGGTACAACTTCAACCAAGGTACCATCTTAACCAAGTGATCAAGTTAGTATCACTAATAAGACATTTTGATATCAGGAACTTTCACAGATTCAAGAAGACTAAGAAAATATGGCAAAAGCATGCAGAATAGGATTCTGGATTAGATTCTGGAACAGAAAATGTACCTTAGGGAAAAAGCGAGTCATATGTGAATTGTCTATAATGTTAATTTCCTGGTTTTAATAATTGAATTAGGGGTAAGTTGTTGACGTTGGGAACATAAACACTTTGTACAACTTTTGTAACTTTTCTGTAAGTCTAAAATTATTTTTAAAAAATATATATTTTTTATAAAAATGGAAAAGAGATATCTAATATGGTTGCTTCTTTCCCAGAGCTTACCATATGATAAAAAACTTAATATGTGCTGGTAGGGTTGTTTTGTCATCATATTCTTTTTTGTTTTAAAAATGTGGGGTACAATTCAGGGGTTAGGCCATCATATTCTTAATCCATCTGTTTCCCCTCTTGGGGCACTCTTCTTTTTGTCTCCACATTTTCTGGTTCCCCTTGTATTTTAAGACTTTTGTGTGTGGTTATGAATTCTTTGATGGGCATTGTGGAGAAGAAAACACTAGATAAGTGGCTTATTTGATGCTGATGTGAACTGCTGCTTAGTATCATGAGCATTCTGGAGAAGAAAGCCCCAGCGAAGAAACAAAGGTAGATATGGAGATTGAGAGGTCAGTACAATGGACTTCGGGTGCCGCTGAGGGTTGTTGGGGGCTTAGGGATCAGAACCCTGGTTCTAGCATCTTAGACACATGTGCTGCTCCTCACTCCCCAGAGAGGGGGCAGCAGACAACTGAGAATGATGCTCAGAAGGCTACTATGAGTTAGACGACTGGTAGGCTCCCGGGAGCTGTCCGTGGTGCTGAGATGTCTCCAGTACTCAACCTGACTAAACCCTTGCTGCTGGTGATCTTGAACTCTGTGTTGGCTGTAATTGAATATGACCCTTAGGGTACAAATCACTGTGGAGAACGTGTGGGGCGTGCATGTGCATGTGCGTGTGTGTTTGTGCGTGTGAGTGTTTCTATTTGGAAAACCAGGCTAAAGTACTGCATCACTGTGGAAGGCAGAGCTGGCTCACTCCAGGAGTTTGGACTTGCAGTGACTCAGACCCCAGGTAGTCAACACTTTTTCGTACAACAGGTTTTGTGAAGTGTAGTTCCAAGTCTACTTACATCACAATTTCCCGGAGCTTGTTAAAAATGCAATTTTCAAGGCTTGCCTAACCAGACTATTAAATCAGAATCTGAAGGCAAATGTTGAGGAAAGGGTTGGATAAAAATATGCATTTTTTAAAAGCTTCCCTGGTGATTCATATGCATCCTGAAGTTTAAAAGTAATTTTATATCCAGTCCAATGGAATTGGATAGTAATATTTTGAGGTGGGTATGGGGAAAAAAATAACAAGAACTATTATTCATATGTATTTGTATCTCTTTCTTTAAAGGTTCCCCTTTTCCAATATGCATTGAAATTTGCATAATATCTCACTGCATAAATATACATCAGTTTGTTTGAGTACATGGATATAATTCATAAATAAATATACATGCCTCAGGCACTGTTCTAGGCGCTTCAGTTACAGTGTTGAATAAGACAAAGTGTTTTTCCTCACAGAGTTTGTAATTTTCCTCACGAAAGGCGAGGAAGGGACAGGGATGGATATATTGGCCATGCATACCCCCAATTTTTTGTTTAATTTACTGGGTAAGTAATTTTTTAAAAGTTTAGAAGCCATTCATTTAAGTTTTTCTAATTAGCACAAGTGAGTTCATCCCATTCTATACAAACTCAGCATATGCCGTGAGTCAGCATACTCAGACTCACCATCCTTTTGTCCTCTCAGATGAGGGCTGTCCCCAAGAATCTTACTGGCTCCCAGAGGGACATTCCATTTCTACATTCTGGTCTCTGCCTCATCTTGCTATTAGTACTCAGGAACTCTCCTGCAGTTCTATTTTCCTTCCTTAGAAACACAGACAGTGAGGAGTCCCTGCTGCTCTGCCTCGGTGACAATAAACGAGTGTGTTTTCCCAACACCACCTCCTTCTATGGAAGGAGCTGAAAAAATGCAAAGCGATTTCCTCCTTCAACACACATACTTTTTTTTAATCAAAAATGCTGTTTTGTACTCATCTGGTGCCCTCTTCCCAAGAAGAAGAATTTATTATCAGATCGGTAACTCCCTCAAACCCTGAATAAAAGAATAAAAGAGAACTGCTTGTGCCGCACTGTGTATTGGAAGCCTCTTGGTATAATGTGCGAACTCCAGTATGTCACTATATTTTACAGTAACTCTGATGTTTTCACCCAGCACTTTTGAGTCAGGCAAACATAACTCGTATTTCAACCCAAACTCAATTTGCATAACACAGATGATAACATCGAATTTATAAAGCTGCCTGCCCTCTTGGGATTCCTCACATCCAGTTCAAATCCTCCTTTCCCCCATACAAAAGGATGTTCTGTAATAGTGTAAACAGGTCCTAAAGCCCATTGGAATTGTTGACCATTGTGGGATCATTAGGTGGAGTGATGTCACTTCCAAATCTTGACAAAGCAGATTGGCCATTCAACAAAGACATTTTCCCAAGTAAGAAAAGGCCAGATGGCCCAACAGTTTGGCTTGGGAATAGTATATTCTGCTTCTAACAAATAATGTTGGAGGAAGTGAAGCTGTAGTTCTAGACTAAGAAGCAAAAAAGAAGAGATATTATTTTTGAGCTGAAATATCACTAAAGGGAAATCATTCATTTATTCATGAAACCACTATTTACCCAGTATCTACTACATACCAGGCACTAGGCCTGAAACAATGAGCAACAAAGACCCAGGCCTATATCTCCCGGAGTTTGTATCCTACAGAAAAAACAGAAATTTAAACCAACAATTATAGTAGAAAATGTGATTAAGTGCTACAGTAGAAAATGCAGAGTACTGAGGAAGTAGCTGAGGGTATCACATCTCATCTTAGTCAATCTATTCAAGCTGATACAGCAAAATGTTATAAACTGGGTGACTTGTAAATAGTAGAATTTTATTTCTCACAGCTCTGGAGACTGAAAAGTTCAAGATCAAGATGCCCACAGATCTAATATCTGTTGAAGCCTCATTTCTTGGTTCATAGACCACTCCTCACATGGTAGGACTAAGAAAGCTCTCTGGGACCTTTCTTATAACAACACTAGTCCTATTTATAAGGGTTCTGCCCTCATGACCTAACTACCTCCCCAAAAGCCCCACCTTCTAATTGAGTTGCAACTTATAAATTTTGAGGGTACACAAATATCTAGACCCTAGCACACCTCATTTGTCAGCCTCATAAAAGGCTTCTTGAAGATATTGATACTTAAAACAAGACACGAGGATGAGTAGGAATGGCAGGTTTCTAAACTTGACCTCATTTATTTTTTCCTTCAGTCATTTCAGCACTTAAAATATATTACTATGCTACAAGTTTTCTACTAAATACCTGGAATACAAAGATGAACCAACCCAGCTACTAGTCTTTAGAAGCATACAACCTAGTGTAAGGAGTGGACACACAGATGATCTGAGCAAAATGTAATTGAGAGGAACACAGAGAAATGAGGAGATACTCTTCCTAGAAACGATTTCACTGAGACGGTTGAGTCTTAAAAGAAAATAAAGCCTTTTCCCAGGGAGGAAGGGCTAAAAAGTCAATTTTAGGCCTAGCATGTACAGAGTTATAAAACTGTGAAAAGGTTAAGTGAGGTGTTCAGTATGAGTGGGATGCAGATGGGTATGATGAACATGGAGTTGGAGTGGTAGACAGGGGCTAGATTAAATAGGCCTGTGAAAGAGCAGAGATGGACTCTTTCGCAAAGTGGAACTTACAAAGGATCTTATGCAAAAGAGTGCCAAAATCAGATCTGCAGTTTGAAAATACCATTAGAGATCATTTCTGGGGGAAGTACAGGAGACAAACCAAGCAGTGCAGGATCTGTTTTATAGGTTCAGGTGATGAAGGCCTGTATTAAGGCACTGGTAGTCTTGGCGATAGGAGGGAAAAGTTTAAAGTGTTCTACGGGGACATTTCTAGGTTTTGGTGTCTGATTAAATGTGAGATAAGGGGGAAAAAAGAAGAAATAGAGATTGCCATTTTATGTTCAGATGATCAATATTTCTTTAACTTGATTGTACATTAGAGTTCCCCGAGGAACTATGAACGAGCATGCATACACCTGGGTCTCAGCCCAAATGGATTAAACAAAAATCTCTGGGGTAGAGCCCAGGCATCTGTTTTTAAAAACGCCCCAGGTGATTTTAACATGCTCCATGGTTGAGAAACACCGCTCTAGATCAAAGCTGCAAACTGGCTCACAGGTCAAATATGGCCTGCCCTCTGTTTTTTGGGGTTTTTTAAAATTGAAATTGAGATAATTATAGATTCATATGCAGTTGGAAAAATAATACAAACAGGTTTCTTGTAGAGTTTGCTATTTTCCTCAATGGTAGCATTTTACAAAACTGTAATATAGTGTCACAACCAGGAAATTGACATCGATACAATCCAGGGACTGTATTCAGATTTTTCCTGTTGTATGTGTGCTCATTTTTGTGTGTTTATTAAGTCCTTACAGTTTTTCTCATTTGTCGACTTATGTATTCACCACCACAGTTGCCAAGATAACGAAAACTTCCAACATCATAGAGATCCCTCATGCTGTCCTTTTATAATCATATCTACCTGCCGCCTACTTCCCATCCTGTGTCCCTATCCACTGGGAAACACAAATCCATTCTCCATCTCTAAAATATTGTCATTTCAAAAATGTTACATACATGGAATCATACTGTATATAACATTTTGGGACATTTTCCCCATTAAGCATAACTGCCTAAAAATCCATCCAAGTTATTCTGTATATCAATAGCTTATTTGTTTTTATTGCTGAGAGGGATTCCATGATATGTATACACCACGGCTTAACCGTTCACATGTTGAAGGACATTTGGAATGATTCTAGTTTTTTGCTATGACAAATAAAGTGCTATAAACATTTGTGTACAGGTTTTTGTAGTGAACTTAAGTTTTCTTTTTGTTGGGGTACAATTGCTGGGTGTAGGGTAACTGCATGCTTAATCTGATAAGAAACCAAAACTGTCTTCAGAGCAGCAGTATCAACTAACATTCTCACTAGCAATGTAGAAGTGATCTAGTTTATACACATCATAATCAGCATTTGTTGTTGTTGCTATTTTTTATTTTGGCTATTCTGATAGGTGTATAGTGCTATCTCATTGTGGTTTTAATTGGCATTTTTAATAATTAATGGTGTTGAAGACCTTTTCATATACTTATTTACCTGCATATTAGGCAAAATGTCTGTACATGTATTTTGCCCATTTTCTTTTTTTTTTTTAAATGTGGGGTACCTAACCCTATTAAAAAGTGGGTATTTTGCCCATTTTCTAATTAGTTGTTTGGATTGAGACTTCTTTGCATATTCTAGATACTAGTACTTTGTCAGATATATGGTTTAAAAATATTTTCTCCCACTGTGTAGCTTGTCTTTTTATTCTCTTCACATGAAATTTTATGAGCAAAAGTCTCTAATTTTGATGAGATATAGTTTATCACTTTTTCCACTTATTGATTATGCATTTGGTAGGAATTCTCAGAACTTTCTGCCTAGTCTTAAATGCCAAAGATTTTTTTCTAGAAGTTTTACAGATTTACATTTAAAGGCATGATCCATTTTAAGTTATTTCTTGTATAAGTTGTGAGGTTCAGGTCAAGGTTTATTTTATCTATGGATGTCCAATTGTTTTAGCAGCATTTATTGAAAAGGTTGTCTTTCCTTCAATAAACTCCTTTTGCATCTTTACCAGAAATCTGTTGAAAGCATTTGTGTGAGTCTATTTTGGGGTTTCCTGTTTATTTAATTGATCTATGTGTCTGTATCTCTACTAATACTACATGGTCTTGATTACTGTAACTACAAAGTAAGCTTTTATAGCAGATAGATTAATTTCCCACACATTATTCTTCTTTATGAAGATGACTTTAGTTATTCTAGGACTTGTGGCATTTTTTATAAATTTTAGAATGAGATTGTCTATAGTTAGAAAAAATCCCTGGCCGGACTCGGTGGCTCAGCCTGTAATCCTGCACTTTGGGAGGCCGAGGTGAGTGAATTGCCTGAGCCCACGGGTTGGAAACCCACCTGGGCAACTTGGCAAGACCTCATCTCTACAATCAATCAAAAAATTAGCTGGGTGTGGTAGCACACGCCTGTAGTTCCAGCTACTTGGAAGGATGAGGCGGAAGGATCGCCGGAGCCTGGCAGGTCGAGGCTGCGGTTTGCTGGGAGCGGGCACAGCACTCCAGTCTGGGCGACAGAGTTAGACTCCAACTCAAAAAAAAAAAACAAAAAAGAAAAGAAAAGAAAGGAAAAAAAGCCCTCACTGGGATTTACGTGAGAATTAAACCTATAGCTCAGTTGAGGAAAATTGACTTTTTTTCTATATTGAGTCTTCTGATATATATACACAGTATGTCCCCTCATTTATTTAGGGCTTCTTTCATTTCTTTATCAGCATTTTGTTGTTTTAGGCATATAATATTCATGTTATGTTTAATATTGCAAGCAAATATCTTTTTTATTTTTAATTTTAAAGATGTGGGGTACAATTCAGGGTTAAGTATACAGATGTTCATTATGCAGGTACCCTTATTGATAAGGTGTGCCCCCCCACTTCCCCAGGCAGATTCCCACTACTGCTAATCCTGCCTTCTCTCTACCCCTAGAAGTTTCCTGCTATTGTCAATCCTTTTCTTATAGTTTACGCTAATTGTTCAAGATCTGCTTATGAATATAAACATATGATACTCAGTTCTCTGTTTCTGTGATAGATCATTCAGTATTATAAACTCTATGTTCATCCAAGTTGCTGTGAAGTTCCTAATTTTGTCCTTCTTTATGGCTGTGTAACATTCCATCACGTATATGTACCACATTTTTTTATTCAGTCATCTTTTGTTGGGCAGCATAATTGGTTGCATGTTTTTTGCTTTTGTGAACATGCAATAAAAATATATATGCAGATATCTTTTTCATAGAGTGATTTGTGTTCCTCCAGGTATATTCCCAGTAGGGGGATTGCGGATCATATGGCAGGTTGATTTGTAGATCTTTTAGGAATCGCCACACTGTTTTCCACAGAGGTTATATTAGTTTACACTCCCACCAACAGTGTAGAAGTTTTCCTTTTTTGTCACATCCTCTCCAGCATCTGTTGTTTTTTGAGTTATTGATGATGGTCATCCTGACTGGAGTTAGGTGATATCTCAGTGTGATTTTAATTTGCATTTCTTTGATGATTAGTGAGGCTGAGCATTTTTTCATGTATCTGTTGGCTGCTTGTATGTCTTCTTTCGAGAAGTGTCTATTCATATATTTTGCCCACTTTGTAATGGTTCTGTTTTTTTTTTTTTTTTTGGCACATTTGACTTCCTTGCAGATCCTAGATGTTAGGCCTTTGTCGGATATACAGTTGGCAAATAATTTTTCCCAGTCTGTGGGCTGACTTCCTGTTCTCTTGATGGTTTCTTTGGCTTTGCAGAAGCTTGCCAGTTTGATGAGGTCTCATTTGCCAATCTTATCTCTTATGGCATGGGCTCTTGGGGTTTTGATCAGGAATTAACTGCCAGTTCCAATTTCCATAAGGGTATCTCCTGCATTTTCTAAGGTTCCTATAGTTTGAGGTTTTACATTTAGCTCTTTGATCGATTTAGAATTTATTTTTGTGTATGGATTTAGGTAGGGATCTTGTTATAGTCTTCTGCCAGTGGTCAGCCAGTTATCCCAACACCATGTACTGAATAGGCTCTCCTCTCTCCAGCGGTTGATGGTGGAGACTTTGTTGAAGATGAGTTGGTTGAAAAATTGAGGTTTTGCTTCTGGAATCTCTATTCTGTTCCATCGGTCTATACACATGTTCTTGTACCAATACCAGACTGTTTTGATTATTGTAGCTTTATGATAAAGTTTAAAGTCTGGGAGTGTGATACAGACTTTGTTGTGTGTGTGTGTGTGTGTGTGTGTGTGTGTGTGTGTGTGTGTGTGTGTGTGTGGGCTTGTTTTGCTGAGAATTGTTTTGGCTATTCATGGTCAAAATTTGTGTTTCCGTATGAATTCCTGCATTGTCATTTCCAGGTCTGAGAAGAATGCTGCTGGTAATTGAATGGGTATTACATTAAATCTGTAGATTGCCTTGGGTAGCATAGACATCTTAACAATGTTGATTCTTCCTTTCCATGAACATGGAATATTTTTCCATTTATTTGTGGCATCTTTGATTTCTTTGAGCAGTGTTTTGTAGTTTTCATTGTAAAGGTCTTCCACATTTCTGGTTAGGAAAATGCCAGGGTATTTCAATTTTTTTGTGGCTATTGTGAATGGATTGTGCTTTTTATTTGGGTTTCTGTTTGTTTATTGCTGGTGTATAGAAATGCGACTCTCTTGCACATTTATTTTATACCCTCTTTGCCAAGTCCTTTATCAGTGCAAGGAGGTTTTGAACAGATTCTCTTGGGTTTTTTAGGTAGAGCATCATGTTGCCTGCAAAGAGGGATAATTTGACTTCCTCTTTTCCTATTTGGATACCCCTGATCTCCTTCTCTTTTCTGATTGCTCTAGCTAGACTTCAAAAACTATGCTGAACAGGAGAGGTGAGAGTGGTCATCCTTGTCTTTTTCCAGTTTTCAGGGGAAATGGTTCCAATTTCTTTCTGTGTAGCAGTATTCTGGCTGTGGGCTTCTCGTGGATGGCTCTTACTAATTTGAAGTATGTTCCGTCTGTGCCTAGATGTACAAGAGTTTTTATCAAGAAGGGGTGCTGGATTTTATCAAAAGCCTCTTCCGTGTCTAATGATATATCATATGGTTTTTGTTTTAACATCTGTTGACGTATTTAATTATGTTTATGGTCTAGCGGATGTTGAACCAGCAATGCATCCTGGGGATGAAGCCTACTTGGTCGTGGTGGATGATTTTTGAGATGTGTTGCTGGATCTGGTTTGCAAGGATCTTGTTGAGAATTTTAGCACCTACGTTCATCAAGGATATTGGACTGTAGTTCTCTTTCTTTGTTGGATCTTTACCTGGTTTGAGTATCAATGTGATGTTAGCTTCATAAAATTATTTGGGGATAGTTCCATCTTTCTCAATTGCCAGGAATACTTTCAATTTGATTGGTATCAGTTTCTCCTTTTATGTTTTGTAGAATTCTGCTGGAAAGCCATCTGGTCCAGGGTTTTTTTGTTTTTTGTTTTTCCGGTAAGTAGTTTTCTTATGACAGAGTCAATTTCCTGGATTGTTATTGGTTTATTTGGGGTTCTTGATTTCTTCCTAGAAAGGCTGTGTGATGTCAAAAAATCCTCCATTTCCTTTAGGTTTTCAAGTTTATTTCCTTACAAGTATACATAGTGGTCTCTGATAATCTTTTGTATTTCTTCTGGATCAATTGTGACTTGATTGTTTGCATTTCTGATTGTGCTTACTTGGGCTTTTTCTCTCTTTTCTTGGTCTAGCTAGAGGTCCATTAATCTTGCTTATCCTTTCAAAGAAACAACTTTTTGTTTCGTTGATTTTTTGTATTATAATTTTGTCTTCTATGTCCTGAATTTAAGTTTTTATCTTAATGATCTGGATTCTTCTGCCAAAGTTAGGGTTTTGGTGGTCTTGCTTTTCCAGCATCCTTAGGTGATTTATCAGAACTGTCCATTTTCTTCATGTGTGTATGTAGAGATATGAATTCTCCTCTTAGTACTGATTTCATGGCATCCCAGTGGTTTTGGTCAGATATTTCTTCATTTTCATTTGTTTCCAGGTATCTTTTAGTCTCTGTCTTGATTTCTTTGTTGACCCAGGAGCTGTTTAGCATCATGCTGTTTAGTGTCCACGCCTTTGTGGGTTTGGGGGGAACTTTGTTGGTGTTGATATTTATTTTTACTCCACTGTGGTCTGAGAAAGTGCATGGCAGGATTTCAATCTTATGGAATTTGTATATGCTTGACTTATGGCTGAGGATGTGGTCAATCTTAGAGTACGTTCCTTGTGATGATGAGTAAAATGTATATTCTGTGGTTGTTTGGTGGAGTGTTCTGTAGGTATTAATTAAGTCCAACTGGTCAAACATCAGGTTGAGGTTCTGGATCTCTTTGTTGATTTTTTTGTCTTGATGATATGTCTAGGGTTGTGAGTGGGTTATTTAAGTCCCCAGCTATGATAGTGTTAGAGTCAATATCTTTTTTAAGTTTACCTAGAAGCTGTTTTATGAAAGTTGGTGCTCCTATGTTGGGTGCATAACATGTTTAGGATGCATATTTCTTGTTGATGGATTGAACCTTTTATCATTATGTAGTGACTTTCCATATCTTTTTAAGTTTCTGATAGCTTAAAGGGTATTTTGTCTGATATTAAGATTGTGATTCCTGCTTTCTTTTGTATTTCGTTTGCCTGAAATTTTGTTTCTCATCCTCTTTGAGTCTGTGAGTGTCCTTTCTGGTGAGATGAGTCTCTTGGAAACAATATATTGTTGCCTCATGATATTTTATCCATTTTGTCATTTTGTGTCTTTTCAGTGGTATATTTAATCCATTTACATTCAGGCTAATTATTGAATGTGAGAGTTTATTCCTGTCATGAGGTTCCTTTAGAGTTTGTTATTGTTGCTGCTGTTTGTTTGTTGCCTTTCTTTTGATTTTTGGGTTGAATCATGTGTGTTTTCAATATTTTTCCTACATTCATGGGAAGGGTATTGTTCTATTTTTCCTTTCTTTTGTGTTTTATACTTTCTTAAGTGTTTCTTGTAGAGCTGGTTTGGAGGCAGCATAAGCTCTTAGGGATTGAATGTCTGGGAAGGATTGTAATTTTTCATGCTAATGAAGCTTAGCTTAGCTGGGTAAGTAATTCTTAGTTAAAATTGTTTGTCTTTGAGAACTTTGAAGATTTCGCTCCAAGTTCTCCTAGGCTAAAGTGTTTCTGTAGATAAGTCTGCTGCTATTCTAATGGGTCCTCCCTAGTAGGTAGTCTGACCTTTTTCTCTTGCTGCCTTTAGGATTTTTTTCTTTTATACCTACGTTGTGTAGATGAATGACTATGTGTCTAGGAGCTGATTTTCCCATTTGTTGTCTTGCAGGGGTTCTCTGAATCTCTTGTGTTTGAATGGTCAGAGCACTGATGAGAGCCTCCTGACAGGGATAAACTCTCACATTCAATAATTAGCTTGAATGTAAATGGACTAAATGCACCACTGAAAAGACACAGAATGGCAAAATGGATAAAATATCATGAGGCAACATGGAATGTTTGTTCCAGGGTGGTCTCTGTCTCTCGATCTGCCTCAGGGATTCCAGTTTATCTTAGGTTCAGCCTCTTGAAATAATTGCTTATCTCTCAGAAGTTTTGTTCTGTCCTTTTAAGCTTCTTTTCTATTTTTAACAGTTTGGGTTAGTTCCATATTTTGGTCCTCAAGTTCCGAGATTCTTTCTTCTGTTGGGTCAATTCTTCTTTCCATGCTTATCACTTTGTTATTTATTTCATTCACTGTATTCTTTATTGCTCTTATCTCAGTTATCAACTCCATCATTCTTTCCTCTAGTATCTCCTCAATTACATTTATTCTATTAATGTCTTGATATCTGGGTTTGTGGTTTGAGATTAGTTATTCTGGGGGCTCTTCATTGTTTGCACTCTGAAGTCTGTATTCTCGCTGGCTGACCTCCCAGGGGTCTGTGTGAAACCCATATTCTTCCTTTGGTTTATCTTCATTTGTGTAGATATTCCTCCCCCTCCATTAAAAAAATGTCTTCTTTAATTCTGCTGTTCAGGGATGGGGGCGTAGCTTTTACTTCTGTTTTCTCAGTCTTCCATTCTTCTTTATGTGGATCCTCTGATTTTGTTCAGTTCTGAAACTGGACTGTGAATGGGGTGCTGTACTTTTTTGCAGTTTTGAGATTTAATTGAGGGGGGAGCTGTGATTCAGAAACTATCTGCAGATCCTAGTATCTACTGACAGGTGTTTGGGTCCGCTGGAACCCACTTCCCACTGCCTTACAATCTGCAGCGGGGGTATAGGTTTGCTCCCTGAAAACAAATGAGATAAGAAAAAGGAAAAGAATGGAAAAAGGAAGGAGGGGGAGAAAGGAAGGTGGAGAGAGAGAAGAAGAAGAGGGAAAACAGACAGGCATACCAACTAACAAATGAAAAGAGACACAAACAAAGACAGAAAAGATTTTTTAAAAACCCAAATCACACAGACAATTACACAAGCACACAAACTGACAAAAACCTCTCTATTAATGTACTCTTCCTCAAAAATACCCAATAACAAATGGGAAGTCTAAAAAAAAACAATAAAATAACAGAAACAAAGCAAGTACAAGAACATAATCAAAACCAGAAAGAGACAAGAGGAAAAGCAAAAAAACTAAAAACTAGCAAACAAATAAACAAACAAACAAGCAAGACAAAAACAAGGCAAACAAACAAACAAACTCAACCTGAGGCTGTTCCTGTAACTTTAACTTCTGTCTGATGCCCCAGGGACTACTGTGGAAGGAGGATGGATCAGATCTGGACTTATCCAGCTTGCTGCTGCTGTTATCAAGTCTGCCACTCAGATCTGATGTGTCTATGCCTGTTCCTGCATGGGGAAGGGACATCTATCTCTCTGAGTTTGATAAGATAACCTCTAGTTCTCAGGTTGGAGACTGGGTGGAGCTGGGTGGGGCAATGCAGATCTCTACCTGGTCCCAGGACCAAGAAAATGGCTCCTGTCAGCATCTCCTCACTGCTGATGTGGCTCCTCTCCAGCTCTCCTGACCTACTCTCTCCACAGATCCAGGACTCTTGTCACGCTGCTGTCACAGGTGATGGTTTAGGCTGTGGCCCAGGTGGTAAGGATCCGTTGTATTTCCCAGCCTTTTCTCAGGAGAGCTCTGAGAACAACAGATGATTTTGCGTGCTGGTGGCTCCAATCTCGGTTGGTAGGAGACTGCAGTCACTTCTGGAGGAGAGCCCTGCATACATGAATCCAAGTCTCCCTTCAGATGGACTTTTACTCACCCACCAGCACACATCACTCACACATACAGTCTTTGTGGACACTTGGTTTTGCAGAGACTCTCATAGTCCAACCTGTCCTGTCACCATCTTGCTGGAAATCAAGCATGTATCTCATACATGTTTTATTAAGTATATACCAAAGTATTTCATTTTTCACTGAAAATAATATTATATTTTTAATTATGATTTCTATATGTTCATTTTTAGTGTGTATAAATGTGATTGACTTATGTGTTGATATTGTGTCCTAGAACTTGCTGAAGTCACTTACTAAACTTACTAGTTTTAGGAAGTTTTTGGTTTTTTGGGGGGGGATTTTCTATACAGACAATTATCAATCAGGTTTTCTGCAAATAGAGATAGTTTATATATTTATTTCTAATATATATGGTTTTTATTTTTTTTTTCTTGCATTATTGTCATGGCTAGAATTTCCAGTACTATGTTGAACAGGAGTGGTGAATACTGACTTCTTTGCCTTGTTCCTGATCTCAGGGGAAAAACATTCAGTCTTTCATCATTGAATGTGATGTTGACTGTAAGACTTCTGTAGATGCTCTTAATTGAGTTGAAGTAATTTCCCTCTATTACTAATTTGCTGAGAGCTTAAAATATATATATAAATGACTGCTAAATGTGGTCAAATATTTTATCTGCATGAACTTATATAATCATGCTTTTTTAAAAAGTTTATTTACATGGTAGATTACATTGGCTGATTTTAAAAGCAGTCCTACATTCCTAGAATAAACTCTTTCTTCTTTATAGTGTATAACTCTTTATAACTTTGCATTTAGTTTACTAATATTATTTTGAAGTTTAGGTGTTGGTGTTCATGAGAGACATTGGTCTGTAGTTTTCTTTTCTTGGTACTGTATTTATTTAGTTTTGATATCAGACTAAAACTAGCCTTATGATATGAACCGTGAAATGTTTCCTTCTTGTCTATATTTTGATAGAAAATTGTTGTTATTTTTTATTTGACTGACAGAATTCTCTAATGAAAATGTCACATCTTGGATAATTTGTTTTTCAGGAGATTTTAAATTGTAAATATAATTTCTTTAATGGCTGTAAGGGTATCCAGATTGTCAATTTCTTTTTTTTAATATGTTTTGGTAGCTTGTGATGTTTGAGAAACTGGTCTTTTTTTCTAAGTTGTCAAATTTATAGGCATTAAGCTCTTCACATTTTTCCCTTCTCAATCTCTTAATGACTGCAGGACCCAAAATTATATCCCATTTTATTCCTGATATTGGTGATTTGTGTCTTTGGTCTTTTCATCTTTGTTAGTCTTGCTAGAGGTCTAAGAATTTTATTAGTTTTTTAAAAAAACAGCTTTTTATTTTAACAATTTTCTCTTGTTTTTCTGTTTTTAATTTTATTGAACTTTGCTTTTATCACTGTTATTTTCTTCCTTTTGCTTGCCTTGGGTTTATTTTGTCCTTATTCTCCTAGTTTTTTGAGGTAGGAATTTAGGTTATTGAGTTCCTTCTTCATTTCTAATTTAAACATTTTATTGCTATTAATTTCCCTCTCAGAATGCTTTAGCTGCATTCTGCATATATTAAGTTGTACTCTCATTTCTATCAGTTCTAAATATTTTAAAAATTTTACTTTGAGACTCATTCTTTGGTTCATGGATTATTTAGATGCATGTTATTTAATTTTCACACGTCTAGAAATTTTCCTGTTGTTTTTCTCCTACTGATTTCTGGTTAGATACCATATTGGTAAGAGAACACATTTTATGGGACTTAAACTTTTTAAAACTTTTTGTGATTTGTTTTTTGGCCCAGGTATTGTATCTTAATGAGTGTTCAATGGCTACTTTAAAGATGTGTACCCTGATGTTGGGTGAAGTGCTCTATATATGTCAGTTAGATCCTGCTAGTTGATTATGTTGTTTTGATTTTCTATATTGATTTTAAATCTAATAGTTCTATTAGTTAATGAGAAACACGTATTGGAGTTACCAAAAAAACTGCATTTGACTATTTCTCATTTCAATTCTATCAAATTTTGCTTTATGTATTTTGAGACTCAGTTTTTTGATGTGCACACATTTAAAATCATTTATGTCTTTCTGGTAGACTGATACATTCACCACTATCTAATATCCTTATTTGTCTCTAGAATTTTTTTCTTTGACATAGACTTTATCTGATATTTATATAGCTACTGCTGCTTTTTACAAGATTAATGTTTGCAAAAGACCAACAGCCTTACAACAGAAAAATTACTACTCTCCAAATTTAAAAAAAGTACATTAAAAGGCATAAACTGAGAAAAAACTTAGTGTATGCAGTAGATACATGATTACTTTCTTTACCTTACAGGGTTCACATATGCAATAAAGGGGACCTGGCAGCCTAATGACATAAACAGAAAATCTATGAAGGAAACTAAAACTAATGGACAAACATTGGGAATGTTCCAACAGAAATTAAACAAATGAAAAATAAACTACAGTTAAGTGCTATTTTTCTCAGAAATTAGCAAGTGCTTTGTTAAGTAATAGTCCACACTGGCAACAGCGTTGTGAATCTGATACTTTTAAATGCCCCCTTGAGAATGTAAATTGAAGTTCCAATTTTGAAAGCAATTTAAGACTCTTGTCTGCAATCTCAGCACTTTGCGAGGCAGAGGTGAGAGGATTGCCTGAGCCCAGGAGTTTAAGACCAACCTGGGCAACTTGGTGAGACCTGTCTCTACAATAAATCAAAGAATTAACCGGTCATGGTGGTGTACACCTGTGGTTCCAGCTACTTGGGAGACTGAGGTGGAAGGGTCATGCCACTGCACTCCAGTCTGGGCAACAGAGTGAAATTCCGATTCAAAAGAAAAAAGCAAATTAAAATATTTCTCAAAGCCTTTAAGTTCATTCATAGACTTTTGCTTAATAATTCAATTTAGAGAAATTGATCTCAAAAAAATAAATATAGGAAAATTATATAGCAAAAATATTAATTGGAGTGCTATTTATAATAGCAAAGATTTGAAGAAAAATCTTAAATACCCAACAATAATGACATACCTAAGTAAACTATGATTATACCAACTGAATGGAATAATAAGCAGGTATTTCAAATGATGGATGAAAGAGTTTTTTTCAGGGAAGTAAAGTTATACAGAATTTTCATTTATATAAAGTTATAAAGAATTAATGCATTTCTAAAGATTTTAATTTGTTGCATCTTTCCTGTTATAATCAGAAAAAAGGATAGAAAGATATTTTCATTTTTTAAAAAATAATTGAAATGATGTTTATGAAGATTAGAGTAACAGGAGAGTATGCCTGTTATCCCTGGGAATAAAAACTAACTGGAATAAAATATCCCAAAACACTAAAAAAAATTAATGTTTGTAAGGTATATCTCTTTCTATTCTTTTACTTTCAACCTACCTATGTTACGGAATTTGAAGTGAGTTTCTTGTAAACACCACAAAGTTGGGTGCTATTTTTTTCTATCCACTCTTAATCTATCTTTTAACTAGTGTATTCAGACCATTTGCATATAAGGCAATCACTGAAATATTAGTGTTAAGTCTGCCATTGTATTATTTGTTTTCTATTTTTCCCCCATTTGTTTTTTCTTGTCTTCCTAGAAGCTACCTGACATGCTTTAGGATTCCGTCTTGATTATTTTATAGTGGTTTTGAGTGTATCTCATTGTATATACTCTGGATTCCATTTAAATATTATATCTTAACAGGCATAATATTGTTTTGGTTTAGCATGTAACTCTTGGCCTACCTTTGTGGTGTATGGTTCCAAAGGAAGTTTAACTTTCAGAGCCTTTTCGGTGTTATTTTTTGTCTGCTTGATTTATCTGGTGCTACTGAGGTTTTTAGGGACCCTGTTGGTGCTGCCTGATGAAGGAGAAGGGATTTCACTTGGGGAGGGGTTGCTGCTTGATGCCTCTTTGTGGGAGAGAAGTATGGTGCCCACTGGTGCCCTGGTTTCTCTAGGCAAGGGAGTAGTCTCAAGCACATGGGGAACAAAAAGGCTTTCTCGTACACTTTCTGACTTGCTGTTGCTGACTCTCCTCTGCTGACTCTCCTCTGCCGATTCTACTGGCTTGTCTTGTTATCTATCAGCAAAAAAGGGGAGTCTCTGACCCAGTAAGAAAGGAAAGTACTTCATGTCCGATGGTACTATGCTTACCTCATTTTGTTAAGGGGTCTTTTGTTTGATCTAGTGGAGGAATAAATCTACGTGGGATGCCTTCTGCTGTTAAGCAATGGGTCAAAAGTGGGCCAGCCACGGTTCTATTTTTCTAGTCCTGGAACCCCAAACCTGCTTGCCTTCCCATTATCTGCTAGAGTTCTCTTTGGTTGTCTCTTATGCCATTTTCAGGATTTATAGTTTTGCTTAGTGGGGAGAAAAAGGGATGTAGAGAAAGCAGGCTTATGCTATCTTATCTGGATCAGAAGTTTTACCTCTTGTTTTTGCAAATAACATTACACTAGAAAACAGTCATTCCTATTCATTGTATATATTGTCTATGGCTTCTTTTGTGCTACAACAGCAGAATTGAATAGTCATGACAGAGCCAATCTTCTCCTTTTCCACTGAGAGGTTCTGAGGTGTATAGGCATAAAGTATTGATTATCTTGCTCTTGATGGAAGAAATTTGCCAACCCACGGCCTAGATTATTCATTGACCAAGAAGTTACAGTTGAGAGGTTTCAAACAATTAGCTAAGTACCTTGAATGAACATCTACTTAGAGAATATATGCCAAACCAGAAAAGGACCAGATTAATAACAAAATACTTCTTGAAGTGCTTTCATATTGATTGTCCCATTTGATCCTCACAATAACTCTGTGGAATGGGACATTAATAGATTAATAGAGCACATGTCATATAAGTCTGAAAAATGAGAACCTGGGATACTTTTTTTTTTCTTCTTTTAATTTTTATTTAAAATTGTGGGGTACAATTCACTGCTAGATATACAAATATTCATCATGCAAGTATCCTTATTGATGAGGTGTGCCCCCCCTTCCCCAGGCAGACATTGACTGCTGTCAATCCCACCTCCCTATTCCCCCACCTCCTCCCCGCAGTTTCCCGCCACTTTCAATCCTTTTCTTATAGATATATGGTAGGTGTTCAAGGTTCACTTATGAGTGACAACATGTGACACTCAGCTCTTTGTTTCTGTGAGAGATCACTCAGTATTACAGACTCTAATTCCACCCAGGTTGCTGCGAAGTTCATGATTTTGTTCTTCTTCTTAACTGCTGAGTAGTGTTCCATTGTGTATATGTACCACATTTTTTTTATCCAGTCCTCTTTTAATGGGCAGCATGGTTGGTTTCATGTTCTTGCTATAGTAAACAATGCTGCAATAAACATATGTGTGCAAGTATCTTTTTCATAGAGTGACCTGAGTTCTTCCGGGTATATTCCCAGAGGGAATTGCAGGGTCATATGGAAGGTCGATGTTTAGAACTTTGAGGAATCACCACACTGATTTCCACAGAGGCAGAAGTAGTTTGCACTCCCACCAACAGTGTAGAAGTGTTCGCTTTTTGCCACATCCTCTCCAGTATCTGTTATTTTTTGAATTATTGATGATGGCCATTCTGACTGGAGTTAGGTGGTATCTCAGTGTAGTTTCAATTTGCATCTCCTTGATGAGTAGTGAGACTGAACATTTTTTCATATATCTGTTGGCTGCTCTTATATCATCTTTTGAGAAGTGTCTATTCATATCTTTAGCCCACTTTGTAATAGGGCTGTTTGTTTTTTTCTTTTCAGCACTTTTGAGTTCCTTGTAGATCCTTGATGCTAGGCCTTTGTCAGACATCGAGGTGTCAAATATTTTTTCCCAGTCTGTGGGCTGTCTCCCTGCTCTCTTGATGGTTTCTTTGGCTTTGCAGAAGCTTGTCAATTTAATGAAGTCCCACTTGTCTATCTTATCTCTTACGGTCTGGGCACTTTGGGCTTTGATCAGGAATTGGTTGCCAGTTCCAACATCCATAAGAGTGTCTCCTGCATTTTTTAAGGTCCTTACAGTTAGGTTTTACATTTAGGTCTGTGATCCATTTAAAGTTAATTTTTGTGTATGGAGACAGGTAGGGGTCCTGTTTCAATCTTCTGCATGTGGTCAGTCAGTTATCCCAGCACCGTTTACTGAATAGGTTCTCCTCTCTCCAGTGGTGGGTGGTGGAGGCTTTGTTGAAGATGATTGGCTGAGAAATTGCAGTTTTGCTTCTGGAATCTCAATTCTATTCCATCAGTCTATATACCTGTTCTTGTACCAATAACAGGCTGTTTTGATTATTGTAGCTTTATAATATAGTTTAAAGTCTGGGCGTGTGATAACTCCTGCTTTGTTTTTTGTTTTGTTTTGTTTTGTTTTGCTGAGGATTGCTTTGGCTATTCTTGGTCGTTTATGTTTCCATGTGAATTCCTATATTGTTTTTTCTAGATCTGAGGAGAATGTTGCTGGTAATTTGATGGGTATTGCATTAAATCTGTAGATTGTCTTAGGCAAAATGGACATCTTAACAATGTTGCTTCTTCCAATCCATGAGCATGGAATATTTTTCCACTTGTTTGTGTCATCTTTGATTTTTTTTGAGCAGTGTTTTGTAGTTTTCATTGTAAAAGTCATTCACATCTCTGATTAGGAAGATGCCAAGGTATTTCATTTTTGTGGTTGTTGTAAATGAATCTGGGATCCTTAATGATGACTTTCTTGTATTACCCAGCATGTAAGTACCAAGCCAGAACTATAATTTTGATCTCATGACCTCTGATTTAGTATATTGCAGTGACTTTCAAGACAAAACATGGTCTTTAATGCCTTGTTATATATTTTCAGAGAGCTAATAATATATGTTAATGTAAGACAGAACCCATACAAAAGAAGAAATAAAAATAGTATATAAGTGATATTAGCCCTATACTAAGACACTAACATTGTTGCAATGAAGAGAATGAAGGATTTGACATACTTTTATATTCTGTGCCATGCACTGCACTTTGCATATATCTATTCTCTGCAATGTTCAGTTTTTCCAAATGTGAAAAATAAGTCATTGAGATACTTCCCCAAGTCAACCAACAGTTAACACTTTTCTATTCACTGTTTTACAAATCATTTTCAAAGTTGTTACTTAATTGAATTCTCCAGTTATCCTGCAAGATGTGTGTTAGTTCTCCATTTTGCAGAAGAGAAATCTGAAGTTTAAAGAAATTAACTATTTTGCTTAAAATCTCTTTGTAAGCTGCATACTTAGAATTTGAATCCAGATCAGTATGATATTTACTGTGAAATGAAATTAGCTCACGTAGGACATTAGACATAGAATGGAGCCAAGAAACATCTAGCATAAGTTCATTTCATTCCATTGATTGGGATCTTGAGAGTTGGGGGGATGGGCGAATCATGCCTTAAAATGGAAATAACTGTGTCTACTGCTTTATGTCTCTTTCCTTCCTTGAGTTTTTAGATTGAGTCCCAATTCCATTGGCAGTTTCTATGGATTAAAAACAACAAAAAACAAACAACAACTACATATATACATATACATATATATATATAATGAAAAAAGTGGATTAGTAGCCTTCTGTTTGCTTTTTATCTCCTGCTTTTCTGCTGAAGGGGATTTGAAGAGAGGATTCATTTTGTTCAAAGCAAAGAGGAAAGCTTGTTCATACTTCTCCAGCTGGCCAAGATCACCTGGTTTCCAATTTGAGAGACGAGTAATTGTTTATCTAGAGATTACCAACCCATGCTCCTAACTAATACCCTGCCCCAAGGGACCAGGAAATGTGATGTTACATTTATTTATAGATGAAGTTGTGTGAAGGCTGAGAGCACATGATTTCTCTGAAAAGTACAGCAGTTTTCCCATCTGTTCCCATGTTCAAGAGGAGAGGAAGAGGAACCAGTCTCTTTTTAACTCTGAATTAGAAGAAAAAACAGGCAGCCTGGGGACAGTTTTCTAGTGGTGATGGTCAGTAGCAGGAGTGTGTATACACAAAGTATGCCTGTACATGTATGCGTTTGTGTGTGTGTGAGAATTTGAAAGTGCATGTGTATTGAATATTTGTGATTGTGCACGGGAGGAAAGTTTTTAGGTATGTATGAATGTATATGGAATGAGCATGTCATGTGCTGTGATTTTGTGTATGTTTGCTCTTGTGTGGACTGTAAGTTGTATAGATATACTTGCTAACTTAACACATACTATGAGCCTGAGTAAAGTAGTTTAACTGCATGAGGTATGGTCTTGCTTACATCAGTCTATGTGTAGGGATTGTCCTCTTAATGTAGATGTTCTGATCTTTAAGAAGAGAGGAAAATTCTACTTTTGACCTTTCTTCTCCTGTGAAACTTAAGTCTAAAGTGAGATCAGTCTTGCATCTGGGCCAGATGGATCTGTGAAATGAACTTGAACCTGGTCTGAAGAAGGGTTATTAGTTATCTCTGAGCTGAGATCAGACTGTATCTAAGAGAGGAACAGAACCAGGAGTCAAATCAGAGTCCATGGACTTGTTACACTTTGTATTAGATGATCTTGGGCAGAGCTATGAAAGGTGGGAGGCTCCTCCCCTCAAGCTAGTCATGGAGAAAGGAGGTGAGTCCTTCTTCTTTATTTGGCACCCTTGTCAAAAACCAACTAGCCATAGATGTATAGGTTTATCTCTGAAACCTCAATTCTGTTCCACTACTCTGTATACCTCCCAGAGTGTTTTCAAGAGTACTTCTGCGTAGATGGAAACTGTTTGAGGGACACCTAAACTAGAGAGTCTTTTTAATGCTAAAAAGGCCTTCAGAGCCTAAGTCCATCGTCTTCCCCACATGTGAGATTCCACTGCAGTTTCTTCACAAAAGCTCCTCTGGTCTAAGATAAAATACCTCCTGGGATGAGGCTGTATTGTTCCTTTGTTACACAGCACGTATATTCCCAGAAAGTTCTTTCTTCTGTGTAGGTCAGCTCTATGTAACTTGTACCCCTCTTTTGTCTTTTTGATTCACAGTGAGTAGTGTGATGTAAGGGAAAAAAACATCAACTTAGTTGTGAGTTCAAATCCCGTCTTGTTATGACATCTCAGGAAAGGGCTTTTTACCTTAGTGTCAGTTTCCTTAAGTGAAAAACGAAAGTGAGGATAATGCTTCACTCCCCAGAAGCGGCACTTGACAGATCCAAAAAAGTAAAAACTTTAAAGTACAATGCCTTTCCTGGATACTCCTAAGCTCTCAACTGATGTTATTTTCCTCAGATATTCAAAGGCGATCATCATACCCCCCCTCCATATCTGCTTTGCTTCAGTCTAAGCAGCCGCATTTTCCCCATTTGTTCTGCACATCATGTTATTTACAGACCCTTCAGATTCTCTTTTCCATCTAGATGTGCTTCATTTTGTTGACACCATTTGAAAAGTGTGGTGCTGTGGTCCGGAGTTAGAGCTGCAGCTGTGCTCTGTGTATCACAGAGGGACAGAAGGCTCTCTTACTTTATAATGAACGATGCAGCTCTCCTAATATAATGCCAGCCTTTCGTGGCTCTCCACAGCCACATCCTGCTGTTGCTGGGCTGACTCGTGGCACAATTCAATCATTAAGTCATTAAGGAAGTTCATGGTCTCTCTCAGTTCTCCCTCAACCAGTGTTTGAGCAGGTGATTTTTAAATCTGAGGGGATAAGCACACATTTAGTAAAAAAGCAAAAAACTAATTTTCCTTTCTGAGGCCCTATGTAATATAGTCACTGCTTACTCCTTATCTGCTATCACTGTCCTCCTTACTTTGTCCACTCTGCTCTCTCTGGTCTCTGGTCTTGGCAACTCACCAAGGACATTCCCAGCTCAGGGACCTGGCACAAGTCATTGTCTCAGCTAGGAAAGTTCTTCCCACTCCCACAACTTCTCATGTCTGCCATTTGCTCATGATGCAGGTCTTTCCCAGACTCAAAAATCACAAAACTCTAGTGAGTCCCTCCCTACCTACACTGCATTTCATCCCACTTCATAGCACTTTTCACAGTTGGTAAGTAATTATCATATTAATGTACTTGGTTATGGTTGTGCTTCTGAACTAAACTGTGAGCTCAACAGAGCAAGAATGGATACCTTGTCTGTTTTGTTCATTTCTCAATCCCCAACATCTAGCACAATGCCTGACGTATGACAGATACCAAATAAATAATATTTGAGTGAAAGAATGCATGGATGGATGAGTGAAATTATTTCTGTTGCACAGAATGTAGTTAGGGTTGGTCACTCTGACAGAACCTCTACCTTAGATCTTTTGAATCATGCTCACTCATGTAGTCCCCTCAGCCCTATGTCATCCATATATCTGCTCAGGGTTACGTCTTCATCCAACTTATCAATGAAGAAGTTGGGACCCAGAATGAGCATACAACAATCCACTAAAAACCTCTCAACATTTTGAAATATGTTCCAGGGCTCAAGGAGGACTGCCATAGAACGGGGAAGATGACTAGAAGCAATAGCCTCATTGAAGGAAGAAGAAACCAGCATACCTGTCTTACATTGCATCTTGATTATTGTTTGTTTGTTATGTTTTGCTAATTTATTTTTGAATACAGTGTCTTGTTCTGTTGCCCAGGCTGGAGTGTGTTGGTGCTCACTACAGCCTCAGACTCCTAGACTTAGGCAGTTCCTGCCTCAGCCTCCTGAGTAGCTAGGACTACAGGCACACTCCATTGACTGCTAATAATACATTTTTTTGGTAGAGACATGAGTCTTACTATGTTGCCCAAGCTGGTCCTAAACTCCTTGGTTCAAGTAATCCTCCCTTGACTTCTCAAAGTGCTGGGATTACAAGTATGAGCCACCATGCCTTGCCTGCATTTTGGTATTGATGGGCTTCTTTAAGTTTAAAAATTGACAGTGAACATTGACAAAAGAAAGAGTAATAAAAATAATAACAAAATAAATAAATAAAAATAACCACATTCATTTTTCTGTCTTATGGTTAGGGATCATATTAGATTGAACAGTAATATATTGGCAATTTTATGTGGCCTGACCTAATAATAAGTCCTGGAAGGACTTGCCTTCCAGGGTCATTGTAAAGGTAAGGTGAGACTATACACCAAATATGCCTAGCATCATGTCTGGCACATGTTGCACATTCAGCAATGCTCATGTTTATTGCTGCTGTTCATTTTGTTGTTATTATTACCATTGAGGGCACACCATGAGCCAGCATTGCTGGGTGTTTTACTGAGTCATCGCACTCGATATTTGTGAGAACGGAACATCTCCTTCCTCAGAACTGCTGTTTCCTTCCATGTGTGGGACTACAAATTATTGAAACACTCCTGGGTCTCTCACTCCCATCCTTATCTTTGCCTCTGTGGAAGTTGAATAGTTTTTCTTTCATGGGTGAGTTGGGAAGAAGGAACTATGCATGAGTAGCTCGATCCTTCCTCTTCACCTTCTTAAAAGGAGATGTCTATTAGGTGCATGTGTGTTCTCTTTTTCTCACTTGATCTTTGTCTTCAGGGTAGGCCACCTTGCTCTCTCCCTATCACCCTAATTAATAAAGCATACCACCTCTACCTGCCACTTCCCCTATATTATTTTATCTTTCTCCAAAGTGTTCATCACATAACATTTTATGTATTAATTTGTTGTTTTAAAAAATTATTTGGCGGTCCTCTGCGTTGTGTGTGTGCACACGCGAGTGCGTGTGTATGTGTGTGTGTGATGTTATTCTATATTCCCAGAGCCTAGAACAAAACCTAGCAAATAGTAGGAACTTTATACATACTTGTTGAATAACTGTGGTTCACATCATTTGCAATTCACCTCAGTGTAAATGCAGGAGCAAACAACAATGAAAATGAGCATTCTAAAATCAAAGACTAAGAACCTTGCTCACCCACTCAGTAGTCCTGCATTGAATACCCCCACTGAGTAGAGCAGCCCAACTAACTCCCGTGCAGCTTCTGAGCTCAAACCAGGAAAGCTGCAGCTGCCATCATCACAGACACAGGCTCTGACACTAGTGAAGAATGACATGCAGAACTGCAGGCACATGGTAGATAACATGGTCCCAGATGAGTGTGAGAGAGCCAGGAGGAAACATAGGTGACCTTGTCCTCCTTCTTTTGATTAAATGTTGTTGCAAGAATGCTTACTTCTGGAAATTGTTATAGATTAAAGTCTAGAGAAATAAATGCCATTCAAAGTATAATTTTAAATTTAAATCCCACATTAGTTGGGATGCCACTTGATTTATGGCCTGTTCCTGTATGTACTTTTTATTCATTTGTTCAGAAAATATTTATTAAAAACATACATGTGCCAGCACTTTGCAAGGCACTCAGAAAATGATGCCAGGAAAGATAATAGGGGTTGGGGGGTGGGGAAGCCCAGTCCTTTGCTTCCTTTCGCCCACCTCAGTGCCCAAATTATTTGTTACCACTTCATTGCCCTCCCTCTGAAATTCCTCAAATCTCTCTCCACCTACCACCACCTATATGCTGCAACACACAAAAAAGTTGCTCAAGAATGCATGTGTACTACAGTCAGATACTGTAGCATGTGCTAATAAAATAATTACTAGTACATTTAGTCACACCCATACATGCGTGCACACACACCTGACTTTGATAAAAAAGAAATAGTAAACAACTCTTTAAGTGCAGTTGTACTTGTTTTATTTCCTGGTTTTATATTTTTAAAAAGGTAACAGTTCTTTAGAAAATGTCGACAATATTTATTTCTACTTTTCTCAAATTCGTTTGAATGCAAATAAGTTTTCTTATTCCGGTGCACAACTTCTCCAGTCAAGACGCCATTTGCAGGGTCTCAATGATAGAAAGGGAGCTCTGGAGACCTGAAGCCTAGGGCAGAGGTTCAAGCAGCCCCAGTGTAGCCCAAACCCAATCCATGTTACCCCACATATTGAAAAATGATGTGGGAAGAAACAGCTCTGGCTGGAATTACTAATGCAGGGTAATGTTTCTAGGTAAGCTCTCTCTCTTTGCCTTTCAATTTCTGATTAGAGGAGTCTCATTTATTTGAGACTATGGAATAGAAGTGAGGATTTTTATAGTTCAGGGAACAAATTTTATCATTCATTCCGCATCTTGCCTCTGACTTCTGGAGCTCAACTTTCCCAAAATAGCAAGAACTATGCCTTGTGCTTAAACCTTTCACATCACTGTACTACCAGCTCATCTCATTGAATCATTAATATTTTCCATTGAGGTAGATATTATTCATATTCTTATTGTGCAGATGTGGGTACTGAGGTTCAGGGATGAACTTGTACAAGTCCACCCAGCTTGAAAGTGGCAGAAAGGACTTCTTACAAATACAGGTTTCCTGTTGCCAAACCAAGTGCTCTTTCCGGGGTCCCCACTCAATCTTTCGTCTATCTACCACTCCTTTTGGCAGTTCCTTGTCTGTCCCTCCCACCCCCAGACAGAAGCTCCTGTGTAAAGAGCTTCCCTCTGCTGCAGCTTCTAACCTGACCGATAGAAACAAATGTTTGGCTTCCTCAGACATTGTGAGAGCTCCCACCCACCAGTTTCACTGATGGAGTCGGAGGAGCCATTTTGCTTGCTTAACTAGATGCTATCATCATAACGCACTTGCTAATTCGCCTCCAGAGTCCCTTAACAGCCAGTTTAGTGGAACACAGGGGCTGCCTTCCTTTTATCTTTTTAATTTTTATAAAGCAAAATGCATAAACAAAAGGAGAGAACCAAATGTAGACCTGCTTTTGAAATGCCTCCCAGTCTTCTCTGGCTTGTTCTTGTCCCTGGCAATACTTGGCTAAGGCAGAGTCTTGATGTCTTACTAGGGAAAGCTAGCTAAAATAATAACTTGATGAAATATCAAAGATGCAGTGTTGGAACCTGGTGCCAGGAGGCTGAGACCACGGCACAATTATCCTCCCGCCTCCTCCATCCAGTCTCCCGGATACCAACACCTGCACTTGACATTGTGGCCCTCACACCTCACAAGACCACATTTCCCTGTCACCCTAGGAGGCTCCCCATGATTTTAGTTTCTCTAGCCTCTCCCTGCTATCAATCCCTCACTTTCGTTTCCTTTTACTCTCCTTCTTCTCTCTTTCTATGATGGTAGTTGGCAAAAATGGTCATAATTCCTCACTCCCCCCTGTATTTTCCAGTCTTTTGCGTGGAAAGGTGAGATATATTTCCCCTTCCCTTTAGTCTGGGTTGTCCCATAACCTTCTCCGATGATGGAATATCACAAAGGTGACCTTATGTCAGTTCTGAGCCTGGGCCTGAAGAGGCCCAGCATATTTCTTTTCATTGTCTTGGAACCATGCTGAGCCCATGTGTCCACAAACCCTGGGTCATCCAACTGGATGACCAGGAATATATGGTTTCATCACTGTTGGCATTCTAGTTGAGCCAGTCACTTCTAAAAGCAGAGCTACTAATTGACTGGCAGATGACTACAGATTTAGAAATGTGCCCAGCCAAGACCAGAAAAGTCACCTACGGAGCCAAGACTAATTGTCAATCTGCCGAATTGTGAGCTAACTAAGTGGTGCTATCTTTAGCCACTAAGTTTGAATGATGTTTCTTATGCAGCAGGGGCTAAATTGATACACCTCCCTTTCCTACTTTTTCAGATCCTCCTCCAGAATGATTTGTCTTTGACAGAGCTTAGTCTGACTTTCTAACTCCAAAGGTGCCCTCAGAAACCATGGCTGTGACAGCCATGGGAACTGCTACTCCTCCTGTTTTTTCTTCAGCCACTTGGGTCAAAGGGAGAACAGTCATTCTCTTATGGACTCCTTCCCCATCCCAGGCCGGAGCTGAACATCTGGCTCATTTTGGACAAAATCAAACAAAATTTTACTTTGCAACAAGAATGATTATTCAGTGAGAAAAGGCCATGTGAACCAAAGCAGGGTGATTCAAGTCCTTCCTGGAACATTACAAACTAGAGAACTAACGGAGAATAATATAAGCTTTTCCCAAACTAGAGTGGAGACAGCAAAAATGCCTTCCTGAGCTACCATTGCTCAACTCCTTGGGCAAACAGAGAACCTGATCTAAGAGAAAATGTTGGAAGACAGAAAAGTTGGATCATGAGAAGGATTTGAGTCCTTGCTATCAGCCATCACTGACCTTGCTGTGGATTGTGTGTATGAACCAAGAATATCTTCTGTTTGTGTGAATTGGCTGTCTAAGACTTGGAGCCAGAGTCCTGAGTAAAACCTTGCTTCACCATCAGCCATCTTCCCCCAGCCTTGAGACCTGCAGAAAGGTTTGCCTGTCGAGTTTCCTCTGGTCTCAGCCCAGTCTAGACTAATTTGAATGAAACTGGCAACACTTATCATATACACTTCTTGTCACACTCCCCCCTTTTTTTACTCACTTAAAATATATCAGCTTTGTTGAGCGAGAGCTGGCCTGTGCATTTGAGTCAGAGAGATAAACCACACAGACTCCACCACCCTTGGGAAGTTCATGGCTGAGTAAGGCCAGAACTGAGAAGCTGGCCAGTTCTCTCTGGCATAAGTACTGTGATAGAGGGTTACATAAGGTGCTGTGAGAATGCAGACATGTCATGGGATCCAGGCACAAGGGTAAAGGAATGGGGCCACTGGTAGAAGGTATCCTGGTGGACTTAGGTGTACTGAGTATGATAGCTAACAGCAACTACCCAGGTGAAGGCGGAAGGCAAAGGGTGGATCTGTCTTTTGAAGAGGAGATGTTATGTGAATATGTGTGGAAAAAGTCTGAAGAACTGTGGTAGGTTGAGGTGACAGGTCCGAGGATGAAAAAAGATGAAGCTAGAAAAATTTGCACGGGTATAAGTGGACTTTTGGATCATGCTATCACAGTTTGTTATTTTTTTTCTGAGAGCAGTGGGGAGTTGTGGCAAGATTTCAGTTGTAGAATCCGTTGATCAGATGTGTACTTTTCTAAAAGATGGGTTTAGCATCTGCGCAAGGAACAGATTAGAGCAGGGAATGTCCGGGCGGGGAGATGGTTAGTAATCTAGGAGAGGGATAATGAAGATCTGAGCAATTCAAGGCAGCAATCTTGGGGTTTAGAGATAGAGAGGAAAGACGGATTAGATAAATATTAAAAAGGCAGAAGCAACAGGAGTTGGAGACTGATGGGATGTGGGGCGGGGGAGGAAAATCCTCCAGGTTGCTTTTAGCTATGACAAATCAGCTCTGAACCGGAAGCACAAGGAGGCAGTGTTGAGATCTTTGGGTCCAAATTCAACAACCTCTTTGATAAAAGTAATCTTTTTTTTTTTTTTGAGGTGGAGTCTTACTCTGTCGCCCAGGCTAGAGTGCAGTGGCACACTCATGGTCACTGCAGCCTCGACCTGCTGGGCTCTGGCGAGCCTTCTGCCTCAGTCTTCCAAGTAGCCGTCACTACAAGCGTGTGCCACCACGCCCAGTTAATTTTTTACTTATTGTAGAGACAGGTCTCGCCAAGTTGCCCGGGCTGGTCTTGAACTCGCTGACTCAGGCAATCCACTTGCCTCCTCTTCCCAAAGTGCTGAGGTTACAGGTTGAGCCACTGAGCCTGGCCAAAAGAAATTTTTAAAGAAAAACGTTAAAGGATCATGGACTTGCAAATTCTGGCTGACTTTGTAGCCATTCCCTTAAGACTGCCAAAAGTTCAGCCTGTGGTCCCCCTATGGCAAACAAATCAACAAGTTTCTTGAGGGGAAAAGCAGATGAGATTGTTTGGAACCTCCACTGCATCTTGTTTCTCTATGGGACCTTGGTGCCCCACGTCCTGGCTGGATTATTTGCTTTTAAATGGCCGCATACAACTGCTTTATTAGTTGCTATTGCTGTGGATTCAGCTTATATAATTCTTCTTGAAAAGAGGGTTGATCTGATACAAGCCACTCCAACTGGGATGAAATCGGGAGTTCCAACCTCAATTGCATTTAATTCAACAACATATTAAACATTCACTTCATTTCAGTACTATCAACATTTCTGTGGGGAATGTAAGTGACAATATTACAAGAGCATCTAATGTTGCCAAGCAATTAGATAGGTGTTTTATACAGAGTATTAATGGTGCTCTTTGATAGTTGAATGCAATGGCTCTCAAGAGAGACAGCCTAGATTTAAGTTCAGAATATATATATATATAAAACTTAAATTTGGGCAACTTATTTAACTGCTCTTTGCCCCAGGGTCTTCATTTATAAAAGGAAGGTGAAAGATCTTCTGGTACTTCTGTGCGAAACAGACAGCATAATACTGCAAAGATCCTAGTGCCGCGCCTCTCGTATAATAGGTACCTAATATTTATCCACTATTATCTCAGTTACATGGCACCTGAATATCAAGAAACAGTTATCATTGACTCCCTATTTTGCCAATGGTGAAACTGAGGCTAGATGAAGAATATGTGAGTGTATGTGACATATACCTGAGTGTGCATGTGGGAGTGTGATATGGGAATTATTTTTATGCCCAGAAAAGTAATCACTTCTGTGCTAGATGAAATAAATAAGGGCAAAGGAAGAAGGGCAAGAGGATGACTCCAGTTAGGTAGTCACTGTAATTACAAATAGAAAGGGAGTGAGGACCTCAAATAGGTTAAAGCTACCAAAGATAGGAATGAACAAATGAATAAACAGATGCTGTGGAGGGAAAGACAAGTGGATTTAATGATACTCTGATGGCTAAATTTCAGATAAGAGCCCAAGGTGAGCCTGAGATTTCACACCTAGACAATGGAAAGAAAATAGGTGTTGGTAACTTCCAAATTTCTCTTTGTGGAGGCAGAATAAATAAAGAGATAAGGGAATGGGAGAAAAAAACAGACAAGTTTTGGTTAAACGCAGGTGCTCATCAAAGATCCAGCATATAAGAAACAGGTAGAGAGGACAGGCTCATGTGAGGTATCATAGTGGGATGTTGTCTAACATCTGTAGAGGTAGGAGATTATGAATTCTGTGAGAGAGAAAGAGAGGTGTTGGCTGGGCAAAAAATCAAGGTATCATAAATCAATTCATTCAATTTTGCAATTTTCTCTAGTTCAACCCTAGGCAATTCTTAGCACCTTTGAAAGCACTGGAGTAGTCCCAAAGGCAGATCTCATTTTGAGAAATAGGAGAAAGTTTCTGCTTTTAACAGCTAGCGTGTACAGTCTTTTGATTATTTCCTTTGCTGTGCAGAAGTGTTTAAGTTTGGTAATTCCATTTGTCTATTTTTTCTTTTGTTGCCTGTGTCTTTGGTAACATATCCAAGAAATCATTGCCAAGATCAATAACATGAAGCTTTTCCCCTGTGTTTTCCTCTAGGATTTTCATAGTTTCAAGTCCTACATTTAAATCTTTAATCCATTTTGAGTTGATGTTTGTGTATAGTATAAAATAAGGGTCCATTTCTGTTCTTTTGCATATGGATATCCAGTTTCTGTTGAAGATGATCTCCTTTTCCCATTATGTAGTCTTGGCACCCATGTCAAAGATCAGTTGATTGAACATATGTTTGTTTATTCCTGGGTTCTCTATTGGTCTATATGTCTTTTTAATGCTAGTATAATGCTATTTTAGTTACCACAGTTTTGTAGATTTTAAAATAAGGAAGTGTAATGCTATAGCTTTATTCCTTTTTCTCAAGATTGTTTTGTCTATTCATGGTATTTTGTGAGATTTTGATAGGGATTGCATTGAGTCTGTAGATAACAGAATGGAAGAAAATATTTAGAAATCATATAGGCAATAAGGAGTTAACTTCCAAAATATATAAGGAACTTCTACATCTCAATAGCAAGAACAAAATAAATAAAGGGCAAAGGAATGAAACAAACATATCTCCAAAGAAGACAATAGATGGCCAACAATTATATGACAAAATGCTCAATATCACTAATCATTAGGGAAATGAAAGTAAAAACCACAATGAGATATCATCTTACATCTGCTAGGATGAGTATTAAGAAACAAAAAAGAAGAGTGTTGGTGCGAATATACAGAAATTAGAAACCTTATACAGTGTTGGTGGGAATGTAAAATGATGCAGCCTATATGAAAAATCATTTAAAGATTCTTCAAAAAATTAAAAATAAAGCCACCACATGCTCAGCAATACCACTTCTGGGTATATATCCAAAAGACTGCAATCAGGAACTCTCAAGTTTATTGTGACATTACTCACAATAACCACCAAGTTGAGTCAGCCTAAATATCTGTCATTGGACAGATATATAAAAAAGTATGGTATGTACGTACAATGCTATGTTATTTAGCCTTACAAAGAAAAAAAAATCCCTCCATATGCAATAACATGAATAAACCTGGAGGACATTATGCTAAGTGAAATAAGCTAGTTACAGAATGACAAATATTGCATGCTTCTACTTGTATGAGGTAGCTAAAAGAGTCGCACTCAGAAACAGAGTAAATGGTGGTTACCAGGGAGTGGAAGTGGAGAAAGGGAAAATGGTGAGTTGCAGTTCAATGGGAATGAAGTTTAAGCTATGCAAAATAAATAAGTTCTAGAAAGCTGCTGTACAACACTATGTTTATAGGTAACAACATTAAATTCTGCAAAAAAAAATTGTTAAGAAGGTAGATTGTGTGTCAAGTGCTCTTACCACACACAAAAAGGTCTAGTAAGGTTTTCTAGGAACAATCTTTACAACTACATTCTTTTGGTGATGTGAGTATCAGCACAGCCTCTACACCAGGCAAACTAGCCTCATTATGATGAGAATATGACATACCTTTTCCTCTTCGTTGCACATACGTGCACATTCCTTTCTGGAATGTGCTCTCATATGCTGTCCTTCTATCTGAATTTCATCTGACCTTCAAAATAGTCTTTCTGGATTCTGTTCATTCATCTCCATGTTGACAGTCATTTCATTTATAGCTCTTAAGAAGGCAACCTCTGGGCCCAGATTCCATGAATTTAAACTTCAGCTGTACTCCTTGCTAGCAATATGATACTTTAAAAGTTAGTTACTCTTTCCATGTCTTAGTTGTCTGTCCTGCAATAATGTACCTGCTACTCAAGATGGTTGTGAGGTTTTAGTAAGATAATTCGTGTAACCTGTCATCTCTTTACTGGGCTCTGCCTTCTGACTGGCTCACATACTCACACTTGACCCCTAGCATACTTCCCCGCACTCCAGCCTCCCTTTTCTCCCTGACCTGATAAGATCTTCAATGATTTCTCGTGGCTCGTGGATAAAGACTATGATCCTTAGGAGGAATAGAAGATGAACACCCATGTGGCCCACACTCTTGTCTTGTCACACTTCCATGCCCTGCTCTTCAGCTATGGTGACTTTCTTTGAGTTTCTCAAGTCCACTGTCTGCTTCCCACCATAGCTTTTTTGAACAAGCTGTTTCCTATGCCTGGAGTATCTCCTCGATAACTCCTTCCCGTTTTTCAGATGCCTGTTAGCAGGCCACTCCCTCAAGAATGTTCTTATATTAGTTTACTGGGACTGCTGTATCAAACTACCTCAAACTGGGTGGTATAAACAACAGCAATTTCTTTTCTCACAGTTCTGAAGACCATAAATTCAAAACCAAGGTGATATCGTGTTGGTTCTCTCTGAGACTTGGAAGAGAACCCATTCCGTGGTGGTGGCTAGCAACGTTTGGTGTTCCTTGACTTGAGACTTCCTAATTTCAGTCTCTGCTTCCATCCTTACATGGCCTTATACTCTGTGTCTTTGAATTTCAAATTTCTTCCTCTTTTCTCTGATAAGGACACCAGTCATTGGATGTAGGGCACAATCTAAATCCAGGATTATCTCTTTTGAGGTCCTTAATGACATCTACATAGATCTTACTGCTGAATAAGTTCACATTCATAGATACTGGGTTAGGGTTTGGGCACACCTTTTTGGGGGACTCAGTTCCACCCACTACCCTGACCATGATGCCCCCTGCCCACCAAACCTCCCTGTACCCACATCCAGTGTTCCTCTCCATATGTGTTATCATGGAGCCATGCATTTAGCATTATAGCTTTTATACAGTTGTCTCTTTACATTTATTTATATGCTCATACGATGACTACTCATACTAGATGCTAAGTTCCATGAGGACAAGAGCTAAGTTTGTTGTCTCCCCTTCAGATCCCCCAGAGCCAAACTAGTGTCAGGCACATAACTGGCACTCATATTGACATACTTACGGATGCAGATGACTTAAAAATATTTAATTATAGGGGAAATAATTCATAATAGAGTTAAATAAAAAATACAAGCCATAAAAATCTTTACACACACACATACACACACACAGAGGAAAATACATACACTGAATTTTAACAATGGCTATAGTGAATAGCAGAATTAAGGATCATGTTAATAGTCTTTATACCTTTTGCATCTTCTGTATTTGATACAATGCATTTGTTTGATATGTGACTTACTTTCTACTGCAAACATGTGGTAGTAATAACATTTAAGAATTCTTGGGAAAATGACTTTAGAAATACTACCAGTGATTCAGAAACAGAAAACCAAACACCACATGTTTCACATTCATATGTGGAAGCTAAACGGTCACAAAAATGAAAATAATAGACACTGGGGACACTATAAAGGGAGGAGAGTGGGGTTAGGATTCATTGTACCTACAGGGTACAATGCTCACTATCTGGGGAATGGGCCACCCGAGACCTAATTCTCGCCACTACACAATATGTCCATGTAACAAGTACACAAGTATACTCACAAATCTAAAATTAAAAAAAAGAAATACTGCCACACAGACTGTGTGCTATATAACATACAAAAATATTGAGTCAATTGCATTTAGTTCTCATTCTGAAGTGTGAGTCCAATGATTCTCAACAGAACCTTTTGTGATTGTTAGAAAAATCATGTTTTTTCTACTAGACCATAGTTGACCAAAATTGGATTAGTCATAATGTTCTGCTCATGATGCACCATCATCATTGCTTGCATAGTCCTATATATTTAGTTTTTTGATAGTATAACTATCCATGAACCTCCACTCAAACACCAACTCTAACTTTCATCTACACACAGAAAACTCCTATCCGCTGCCCCACACACAGAATCTAAAATCCAAACTCTCTAGGTACTTTCATTTTTCAGTACTTGAGTGTCTACACCTTCACTGAGCATTAGAGCCAGGAATGCATTGTCCAGAGTGAGCTTGTGTACAGAGAACTCTTGTAGATGCCTTCTCAATGAGGACTATTGTCCCCTGATGAACTGCTACCCAAAAGCAGCATCTGAGTCATGATAGAATAATCTTTTGAGAGTGAGTGAATAATTGAAAATAATAAAATGCTGGCAATAGGACCATTCTACCTAGTCCTAGTTTTCATCAGTCAGAAGTCTTGGTTGAAAATAAAACTAGAAATCTCTTGGCCCCAGGATGTCTTAATAGGACTGTTAATTAGTTAGTACAGTGGCTTCTGAACTTGGCTAAATATCAGAGTCACCTGGATAATAAAAATCACTAAAAAGGCCAATTTCTGAATTCCACTGCAGACCAATGGAATCTAACTCCTTTCAGGTGATTCTACTACATAGCAGGGTAAGGTAGGTGATGGGTTAGAACAAGGCAGAAGAGCACTGAGACTGAGCCTATGGTGTGCCAGGGTGATTTTCCACAGAGAAATCTCAATCTCCCGGTCACACAAGACCTCCTTCCCTTCAGCTGGTGTCTCAGTAATGTGAACCCCTGTTCTCGTGGGAACTAGCCTGAAAAGGGCTCTCTGAACCTAGAGAAGAGGTCCAGAGAACCTTGTTAGGAAGAAGTACCCAAGCTCGGCTCAACCACAAGCCCAGGACAGTAGTTAGAACCCCCAGAGGTGGAGAAGGTGGTGGGTGAGGATCATCATGATAGCTTTCCTGAAGGAAGAGAATGACTTCAAGCTTTGGAGTAAAGATGGAAATAAGTGAACTTTAGAGAAGTCATGGAACAGCTTGGGTTAGTGTACATGTGGAAATGGGCTTGCTCTGTCACTGAGCAAATTTAAGCCAGTGGTTTCCTCAAATGTGACTCACATTTATGAGTAAAAAATAAGAAGAAAAGAAATGTCAATAAAATAAAACAAAAGGCATAAAGGAGAGGCTGGAAACTTCTTAGCTTTTATTTGGTACAATATGGCCTTAGAAGGAGTCTCAGGGTTGATGTGTGAATTAGTGGAATGTGAATATGCTAGCCTCTCATATTCAGAGAGAAGAAGATAGGCAGCTGATTTTTACCTCTGCAGAAAGAGGTAGATGCCGTTTGGACAGGCTTTGGAGTAAGAGAATCTTAGCTCCAATATTTATCTATTGTATATTTTCAGGCACATTTCTTAATCTTTCTGAAACTCAGTTTCCTTTTTGCTATGTGGTAGATTTGTCTGGAAAAATGGCTTGAATGTACAGTTATAAAGGACTTGTGGAGTAAATACGCCAGAATACAACTTTCACAGGTAAAGTTGCTTAAGGGACCTGGTTTAAGAAACAATTAATACATGAGCAAAGGGGAAAAAAGCTGGGAGAAGCAAACGGTATCTGTCTCAGAGACTGTTCTTTTAACCCAACTGAAAAATACTGCATTCAGATCCCAGAAAAATAAACAATGCAGACAGAAGCTGAAGAAAAGGTTTTCACTTTTGTCATTGAAAATCTCCTTGAGACATTGGTGCTGTCAGTTCTCTTTTGGGACTGGGATGCTCAAAGCTGGGGAGAGGGAACCTTTTCTGTAGGAGACACTCGTGGCTTTGGTCCTTTGTGAGCTCCTGAGAGAATAATGCCACTCTGGAACTTAGAGGGCTGTAATGTGTCAACCATACAGTAGTTGGAACAGAGCTCAGCAGAAGGGTGCTTGGCAGTGGACATCAGGGCTCAGGCGTGAGGTATCTTTATGCAGCTCCCTAGGTATTCAATATCCTGCTGGGAGAAATTCCTTGAAAGTCAAAGCAGAAGGGCTTTCTGGGTCTCTTTGCATGCTGAAAAGCCATTTATGAGCACATATGAGACATTACTGAGGGAAACTGAGTCTTTTTAGTGGGTAACAGTCTATCCAACAAAGGTGATTACTATAGTTATAACTCAGTTGTTCCTAAAAATATGGAGCAGTCTGAGACTCACTAGTGACGTAACTCAAAGCAGGGTTTCTCCACCTCGGCACTATTGACATTTGGGGCCAGATCTTTTTTTTTTTTTTTGGAGTCTCACTCCATCGCCCAGGTTGGAGTGCAGTGGCACGCTCATGGCCACCCCAGTGTCGACCTGCTGGGCTCCAGCAATCCTTCTGCCTCATCCTTCCAAGTAGCCAGAGCTACAGGCATGCGCTACCATGCCCAGCTAATTTTTAATTTATTGTAGAGGCATGATCTCACCAAGTTGCCCGGGATGGTCTCGAACCCACAGGCTCAGGCAATCTACTCACCTTGGCCTCCCAAAGTGCTGGGATGGCAGGTTGATCCACCGAGCTGGGCCAGATCATTTTTTATTGTAGGGGAGATGCCCTGTGCATTGTAGGATGTTTAGCAGCAACCTTAGTCTCTACCCACTAAATGTCTGTTGCTTTCCCCCATGTGTGATTACCAAAATATCTCCAGATATTTCTGAATGTCTCCTGGGGGACAAAATTATCCCCACTGAAAACCACTGACTCAAAGAGCTATTATGAGAATTAAAGATGTGGTATATAAATGCCCATTCCTGTGCCTGGATCAACAAATAGCAGTTTCCTTCTCCCTCCCTGTCACTGGCTATTTTGATCCATTTGGCAGAAAGATACATGTATTTTACCAATGGGGTGTATGAATCAGAAATAGCTAGGGATGCTGCAGTTCTAAGATGCTATAGCCCCTTTGTTATGTGACCTTGGACAAACTCTTTGGCAACTGGAGCTATCCTAACAGCAAAATGAGAGACTTGGACTTGGTGATTTTTAAGTACTCTTTCAAGACTGACATTTCACGGTTCTTAGAGTACATTGGCCAGGATTGGAAGAAGAAAGGCTGTCAAGAGTGCCTTATGAGAAAAAAAATCAAAGGAGCTGGTTTTGTGAGATGAAGCAAAAATGATGGTTGAGAGGGATGTACTAATCATTGCCAAATATTTGAAGTCTGGATTTATAAAGGAGTGATCGCTCTTCGGCCTAAGTACAGTGATTAGTTAAGAATGGAATCAAGCCAGAAGCTAAAATCAAAATGGAAATGGAGATATTTGGCTGAGTGAGAGCCAAGGGAAACCTTGAAGGAGTGAGATATTTATACAGGCTGAATACCAACTGCCAGTGTGTGGCAGGAAGAATCCTAATATGGCCCCAAGATTCTCAGCACAGGGTGTACACACACCTTCTAACATTTGTTCAATCAGACACTAATTTAAGAACCATTAGTATGAGATTTTATAGATGTAATGAAGGTCCCAAATTAGTTGACTTCAGGATAGACCTATTATCTTGGTAGGCCTGACCTAGTCACGCAAACCCTTTAAATCTGGGTCTAGAGGTCAGAGATATGAAGTATGAGAGAGATTTGATGGGAAGCAGACAGAAGAGCCCATAAGACATGGAATGTGGGGGTCTTTTAGGAGCTGAGAGCAGTCCCTTGCTGACAGCCAGCAAGGAAATAGGAACCTCAGTCCTACAACCACAAGGAATCAGATTCCACATTATAAGTGAACTGGGAAGAATGTTCTTCCCCAGAGCTTCTAGACAAGAACTCATCTTGGCAGATACATTGATTTCAGCCTTTGAGATCTTAAACCAAAAACCCAGTCATTCCACTTCTGTCCTACAGATCTGTGAGATAATAGATGAATGAATCACTGAGCAATAGAAAGTTGATATACTACTAATGACCTCTGGTGTGTTCCCTTGAGCCATTCTACCCTCACCAGCCTGAAAAGCAAAGGATCCACTGAGCATTTTATTCATAGTAGAGTTTGTAACATTTCCACACCATTGACTCCAGTAGGTCTCTATGTGGAGCTGTCCTTGTTTCCAATAACAAGTAGTCAGTGGCAGCTAATGAAACTGCAGAGGCAGGGGTGAGGGGAAAGGAAGAGGCAAATCCCTATGGCTTTGACTTCAAGGAAATGACCAGAAAGTTCCTGATTTGAGTCTCAATCAAATAAATGTGTTTTCCCTACCCACCTCATCACTGTTTACAGATATCACCTAATCTGAGATCAGAGCAAGTTCTGTCTTTTCTTAACAGAACAATAGACTATATGATCCTTGGGGGCTGCAGGTGGAGAGTGATAGGAGTTGTGGTATTTCTTAAAGTAAGTTGGTAAATTTGACCAACTGCCTTCCCTTGTGTAGCAAAATGAGGCTAGATATAAGATCTACTCTCTCTGTGTGTGTGTGTGTGTGTGTGAGAGAGAAAATGAAATGTGTGTCTTTGTGTAGACAAGGGTATAGATGATCTATGAGTACCAGAGGGCACAAGACAGATGTGTGGTACATATGAAGTTATGTTGCATGTAGATGGAGTTCAAGTGCGGTTGTGGTTGCGAGTATATGCATGGACAAAAATATGTGACAACTAGTGGAGGAGGGCACATGTGATGGGGTGGATTGGGTGTGACTGTGATTCTGGTCTATTGATACATGAAAAATTATGTGTGTGAATGGGGCTGGGTAGTGAGGGACACAGCATGATAGTGAATGGGTTAAGTGTGTAAGTATTTGTCTACAGAGAAGATGGGTGGATAGTCAGTGGGTGGATAGTCAGTGATGACATGTGGTAGTGGAGACAACTATATTTGCTCATGTGTGTGTAGGGCATGCATGTGGGACGGTTTTCTGTAGAGGGATCTCAGATGTAACTCATATGAGAAGTAGGTGTGGAACGCAATAGATCTTGCTCTATGGTTTTCTCTCTCTCTCTCTCACTCTCTCTCTCTCTCTCTCTCTCTGAAATTATCCTATTAAATTTCTTCTTTGCATATCTCACTCTCTAAATCTATCTTACTCATGCAAGTGTTTACTTGATTACTATCTGTCCACTGGAATATAAGCTCCATGAGAGAAGAACCTATCTTGTATACTGGCATACCTTCAATTTTTAAAATAGTATGGAGAATATGCACAAATAAATGGATATGGGGATAACTTGATTGTAGGGTATCTATGCATATGACTATATGTAAAATAGTAATGGGGGATCAACTATGATAGTGTAAATGAGATTAGGCATCTCCTGATCTGTGAGATATAAAGGGGTGAGGTTGGGTAGAGGTAATAGGCTTTGTGTGTGATTGTGTGCTGCATGTGTATGAGTGTGTGGTGAAGTATGAATACGTGCTGGAAGGGTGTGTGGTTGGTGGTGTTGAATGATAGAGGAAAGGCAAGGTATGCATCTATGATTGAGTTAATGTCATTTGCTTTTAGCAGTCTCCCTTGACTTCCTGGGATGTGTATTGTTAGGTGCTAATTTCCCTCAGGTTCTAAGGACCTAAAACCATACTGTGTCTTCCCAGTGAGGAATCTTTTCTCAACGGCTAGGTCCTACGAGCCAAAATAGGTCAATAAGCAAATGTGGGATTAAGGGAAGCTAGGATTCTGTCTTGTTAAGTGAGTTCTCAATTGAAAAGCAGGTCTTCTTGGGAACCTATAAGATATGGCTATAAATTATGAGAGCCTAAAGACCAGGTGGCTTTGTTTGTTTGCAGCAGTCATGTGCTGTGTGTGTGTGTGTGTGTGTGTGTGTGTGTGTGTGTGTGTGTGTGTGTGTGTTCTTTCAAAGAGCTGAGGCTTTAAAATTTAGGTCCTAGGGATAGGACAATTATATTTTGAAGGTTTAAATATTCCAGCAATTTCAGTTTCCTTGGCTCTTCAACAAGGGAGGTTAATCTTTTGGTTATTTCTAAATAATTATTCCTTTGCTTGTTTTTCTTGTTTTGCTAATAAGAGCTCAAAGTGCTTGCTAATCCTCTTGCCCAGCTCTGGAATCAGAGCAGCTCTGGGCATCTTCCTCCTTGTTTAAATGACCTCAAAGCCCTTTATCCTAATTTATCTTGAATTTGATCTGTTCCCACCTTTTGGAAAAAATATTCTGGGCACTTCTGGGTTTCTAGGTATAGAATCTGTCTTTCTTTATCCCTCTTCTATGTCTCTGATGTAGTTGGAGGGTGGTTGGTTAGTTACAAATAATTATTGCTTTTCAAGGGTGTTATATTGCTGTAATAGGCTATCTAGATCATTTACAAAAACATGTTTTTCTGGAAATCTTCAATTAAATGGTTTGTCCTAAAATTTACTAAGTCCAGACACTTTAGAAGGCACTTTCCTATCCTCCTTTTTTAAACCTACTATTTAAAAGGCATTTTCCTAGAACCTGAATGTGGAATGAGAGGTGGCAAAGAAAATTATTAAGGAGAAACAAGTAAAAAAAAAAAAAGCCTAGTTTAAAGGAAAGGGTTTTTGAAAGAGAAGTACCCAAAAGACAAAATTGGACCATCATTGCCACCACATACCCAACTACCATCCTCATCAACAGCCAGGTAAAAGTGACAGCACCTGTTTCTCTTCTTCTTCTAATCTTAAATTCATATTAAAGGGGCAAAGGTCATTGGCTTACCCTAAGTATTGATCCCTCCAATGTGGGTTTCATTGACCACAAATCTTATGGGGTCACGTCTCTGCTCAAGATCATTAAACTTTCCCGTCAATATTCAGATCAGTTCTTCAGATGGTCAGCCATGGCTCACCCCGCCTCGGTCTCATTTGATGTAGATATTATTTCTGCTGTGAATTAATCATCTAGTATGTATCACATTGTGCCAGGCTCTGTGACCGGATGATGCAGGGATGGGAAATAAATACAGAGCTTCATCTCTGACCACAAGGAGTTCACAGTACAGCAGAAAAAGCAAGCTGTTACAGTGATAACAGTGGTGAAGACTGTATTGGGTGAAGGGTGGCCAGGAAAGGGTTGAATAAAGAGATAATTCTGGAGCTGATCTCAGAAGATGGTATAATTATCCAAGAGAATGGTTGGTTACAAGACAGAGATGATACCCCCAGTCATGCTCTCTGATTTGGACACCATGTGTATTCTAACCTCCACACCTTTGCCAATGCATTTCTATTATTAAAAATTTCTATCTCTTCTTTCTTTACTTGTCCAAGTCCTGCCTACCTTTTAGGGACCCATCTAATCTCAATTTTGCCATAAAGTCTTCCTAGACTACTGGAAACTGTCCCAGATCACTCCCCTCCCTTCCTTCCTGAAATCCTAAAATCTATTCCAGACCATCATGCCCACAATTAAATTTTTGGTGATGGTCTTTTTTTTCATATACTTTAAAAAATTTACTGAGGACAGGAGGTCCAGCTCTTTTTCTTGGAATGATAACCTGGCCAAAGTAGGAAGAGTCTAGAGACCTAGAATAGTGCAGTGTTTACAAACACATTCTTGAAAGCCAGAATGTGAGGGCAGAGACTGTGAGGGTTCTTGACCTTACCAAATGTGTGACTTCCAGAAAGTGGTTTAAAGTTCCAGTGCCATGGTTTACTCATCTGTAAAATAGGAATAATAAAATAGGTTTGTTGTCCCAATTAAGTAAATCTGCAAGAATAAGGCCTTTATAAAAGCACCTGGACATGGTGAGTACTAAATAAATGTTGCCTACTGATCCAGCCACTCCCCAAGCCTCTCTACTATTTTACAGATGAAGAGACACAGGAAAGGGAGGTGACCATTAAAATGCCATAGAGCTAGTGAGTGGCAGAGCTGGGACCAGAACTGAAGCATTCCAAATCCAGAGCTCAGAGTTTTTTCAGCAGCATCACAGCATGCCTTGACCTTCCCACTGGTCCCAGTCCTACCCTTAACCCACAGGTTCATATGTATTTGTCAAGCAACTGTCTGCTGAATCCAGCCAGAAAGCTCCAGAGGAAATGGTTGGGTGTGGAAAGAAAACAGACAAATTGGTCCAAATCCCAGTGATCCGAGCTCTCCACCCGTAGAATTGCTGACCCATTCTTTAGAGAGGACATTGCCGTGGGTTGGAAGGAAGGAAGAGTTTGCGTGGTTTAAAATTAATGCTCTTGGATTGGGCTTACAAACTCCACCTTCCTCTCTCTCCATCTTCTATTACAACCTGAAGGCGACTTGGCTTTTGCCAGCTAAAGAAGCAGCTCCATTTAAAATCCATTAGTTTTTTAATTGCAGAGAGATTGCACTCCCGCTGCCTGGCTGCAGGCTCTCACTTAGTACCAGGTACCTGGGAACCGATGTGCCAGGCAGTCAGCCAGCCTTGTCCCAGTGCCCCACAGAACAGAGCTGGCCTGCTGCTCTCCTGACCCTGCCCAGATCCCTTTTTCACCTGAAGGTACTGCTCCTCACTCAGCTACACAGATGGGCAGCTGGGGAGGCAGAGGCAATCCTGCCTTCTATGTGCTCCACGACCACAAACTTGCTGTGTGATTTTGGGCACATTACTGTGATTCTCCGGTCTGTGGTCTCTTCACGATAGGCATGCACCTTTTATTGAGCACCTTTGGTATGCAAGGCCCATCTAAATTCACCTAAAAACCCAGCAAAAAAGTTTTTATTATCCATTTTATATTCCACGATGCAGGATGTGAGAGGTAAAGTGACTTGTCCAAAATTGTATAATATCAATCCAGATTCTGCCACTAATGATAGGGCATCCTTGAGCAAATCCCTTGAGCAACAAGATGGCAACATCTTTTTTTGTGAAAAAGAATGTTATATTTAACACTGTGCAATCTATTCCTGCACATCTGATGGGTCACTAGACAGCTTGATAAGAACCCAGACTCCGAAACATTAACCCAGGCCTAGAGGATCTCTGATTTCTGTGAGTGGGACCAGGGAATCTGCAGTTGTGTGAGCTCACATCCAACATACAGAAGGGTGTGCAAACTACTGCTAGTTTGCTGGTGCTCACATTCTTTGAGACGGTACCTCTGTTAGCCAAGTGCAGTATGTCAGGGCAGTAACAAACAAACTTCAAATATCGTCATATGCCCTAACACACAAAAGAGAATTCCCATCCATGCAGCATCTGTTGTCAGTGCTAATGTCTCTGCAGAGCAGCTGTCCTCCATGTAGCAGTTCCTCATCCCAGGCTGATTTGATCTGTGGCACCTCTGTGATGACATGTGCAGCAATGATGCTCCCTGGCAGAAGAGAGGCCTGGCAATGGAATGCTTTCACTACGAAGTGACACACACCACTTCTGCTTATATTTGATATTAAAAGTAAGCCCTGTTGGCCAGTTCAAACAGAAATGGGCAGAGAAGGGCAATTATTTTCATGTTTCTGGACCAAAGTAGAAATGAACTGGGCATGGGTAAACTGTAGAAATGCTTGCTACAATGACTATTGGGATGGCTTGGATAAACCGTTCATCTCCACCTGGTTGCACAAATGGGGAATAAGAAGGAAGGCCAGCTTCCAGGAATGATTCTTGAGAGTGATAAAAGACACTCAGGTCGTTGTTCATTCATTTATTCCAAAAAATACTCTCTGAGCCCTTATTATGTGTTTAGTAATGGGCCATAGAATGAAGAAACAAAGATGAGTCATATACAGGCTACTAAACTCAAGGCATTTGCTAAGTTGGAAGGCAGACATGTAAGTGGAAAATGAAAGGACAAGATTAGGAAGGATTTTCCAGGTGGGGGGAAGTATGTGTCAAGTCATGGAAACAGGAAAGAGCTTGGGATGCTCACGTGTCTAGGAAAGTTTTGTATGGCTGGGGCTTAAGAGAAAAGAAAAATTGAAAGGTAGGGCTGGATAGGTTGAGGATAAAGATCGTGGGAGAGTCAAAGCACTGAGTAAAACAGTCAGAGACCCAGAGGTGTTGCACATTTTCTTCTATGTTGCTTTCCTCTGTGTCCTGGTATTATGGTGGAAATATTTTGATTTTGGATAGAATTGGGTTGGAATAACAGCTCTCACCATTACTGAGTGCCTTTGGGCAAGGTACATGTCTTAGCTGTTTTGTGCTGCTATAAAAGAATAGATGTGGCTGGGTAATTTATAAAGAAAAGGGCTTTATTTAGCTCATAGTACTGCTGGCTGAGAAGTTCAAAGGCATGGTGCTGGCTTCTGATGAAACGAGGGCTTTCATACTGCGTCACAACATGGCAGTGCTCAAAGGAGAAGCAGATACATGCAGTAAAGGGAAAACCTAAGGACCATCCTGGGTTTTAACAGCCCACCTTTGCAGGAACTAATCCATGCCCTCAAACACCCGTCAGGCTCCCGAGAGCGAGAACACACTCAGTAGTAGGAGAACAGTTCCAAGCCGTTCTTGGGGGATCCGCCCTCACAGCCCAAACGTTCCTACTAGGCCCCTGCCCCATAACACTGGCTACCACCTTAAATTTCAGCATGAGTTGTGGTGGGAACAAATGAACCATATCCAAACGATAGCAGTACCTAACTTCCCTGGACCTGGGAAGAGAGGAGGGGAGTTGGGTGACCATCTCAGTAGTCACACATTCAGGCTCCATGACAGCATTTATATCAAAGCCATATGTTGCCAGGGTTGCTCCCAGTCAAAGATTGATCACATGAGAGACTAGAGCTGGGCCATTTCTGCCCATGGTGGGACTCCTCTAGCAGTGTATCTTTACTTTGATACACCCGTCAGCTTTGCTAGACTTTCCCAGAGCTGCACTGCAGCCTAAGCCTCTTCCTGCCCAGCCCACCTCCATTCCTGCTCTCCCCTCAAAGCTGTCAGACCTGCACGTGGTCTAAAACTTTCTGTATCTACTCCTGCTCTCTCTCCATGGGCATTTACCCTGATAAATATCCTGGGCTTCTTCTAATCCCATCTTGGTGACTTCTTGCCAGAGAACCTTAAGTAACACAAGGCTGTAATGCCAGCACTGTGACTTTTGAAGGAGGGCTTAATGACATGAAATAACGAATGTATAGGGCTGAACCACATGTTGGTTTATTCCCTTGTGAGTTCATATTTCCTTATTACTTTAGAGGCACACCATATAGTACAAAGGGCACTGGACTTGGAGTTCTCCAGTCTTGGTTTCAAATTCTGGCTTTTTGTTTTTTAGCTGCGCAATATTGGGCAAGAACTCCCTTTTTTGAATCTCGGTTTCTTATGATAGAAAATGAACAGCATCTATCTTCAATAGCAGTTCTGTGTGATTAAGTGAGAAAGTCTGCATTAAAGTGGAGGGTCAAAGGTTATTGTTACCCATCCTCCTGAGACCCTTTTCTCCTGAAAGTGTCCCGTTGTCTTTCTCTGTCTCCTCTTGTGTCACTTTCCTTTTGACTTAAAAGTCACAGAAACAAAGAACTGAATACCACATGTTCTCACTCATAAGTGGGTCCTGAACACTGGTCACATTAGCACAAAGAAGGGATTGGCAGTTGCTGGGCACTGATGGGGAAGGGAGGGGGACACGTGACAATAAAACCTAATCTACTTAACAGGGGAAGAGAGGGCCAGTTAGAAGCCCAAACTTTACCTGCACGTGGCCTACTTATGCAGATAATCCTTACTTGTGCCCCACATTTCTATAATAAAAAAACAAAACAAACAAACTAAAAAGGTCACGTACTCACTCACATCCAAAAGAGCATGGGCTTTGAGTAAGCGGTTGGGCTTATACTAATCTATGTACCTACTTACTATTCAAACCCTGACCAGCTGTAAAATTTGCTCAAAAGTTGCCCTGGACTTGAAGCCTGGGCAGAGTTTCCTCGAACAGAAAAAACGAACTTCATTCAATATACCTGACTTGTGCATCTACACTGTGCCACTGGGGAGACTGACATGAAGAGACGTGGTGCAGTGCTGCTTCCAGTAGGTCACCGTTAAAAGGAAGAGTTCAATCACTGCCATTGACATTGGTCTACTTTCTGCCTTTCACACCTACCCGGTGCCTTTACACTTGCAATTTTCTCTTGTAGGAACAATTTTTCTTTTGCTCATTGAATGGTTGACTCTTTCTTCTTTCACACCTCAGTTTTCAGGTTACCTCCTGGACAGACCCTCCCTGATCACCACATCCCAGATAATCTTCATCAGATTATGCTCTTTGTTTATTTAATAGCACTTATTACATCTTAGCATAATCTTATGCATTTACTTGTATACATTTTTTTGTTTCATAACAGTCCCCTACCCTCTATACCCACCAGAGAACATAAGCTCCTTTAAGGCAGGGAACTGTCTGTCTTTTTTCACTTCAGTATGTATCCTTGAAACCTAAAATAGTACCAATAGCTCAATAAGTGTTCATTGAATGAATGAATTTATGTGTTCACTGAATGAATGAATTTATTAAAGAATCACGATTCACAAAGAACATTAGCTCATGAGCATAATCAGGTTTTATTTTTCCGTTATATGGGATGAACTGGAGGTAACTGTAATAAAGCTTAATTGCTTCTCCCATTGATTTCCAAGTATATTCCATGGGTTAGATCTTATCTGACTCTGGAGGAAATTTTATAAGTGTACCATAACTTTTTAAGTTTCTCTCATTTTCAAGAATAACTTTATTTTGGCAAGTAGATCCAATCTAATCTAATGTTTTAGGTTGAACCATAAAAAATTGCCAATTTTGATAATTTTCAAACTATGTAAATGACAATTTCCCATCGTTTGAACTAATGCCACGTGAAGCCAAACATAATTCAAATTTAAACCCATCCTCCTCCCTCAGCTCGGAAGCTGGCACCTAGTGGAGACAAAGGTCATGACTGGCTTCTTACTTATCTCTTGAGCACCTCCAACCTCATTGGCAGCTTGCATCTTGTGTCCCCATTCGTTAGCCCAAATAAAGAGAGGATCAGGAGAGATGAGCATAGATTTATGTGACTGGCACTGTGGAAGTTTGGTATTGGGGTCTAGACTTGGTGAACACTTAAAACTGATTATTCTTTCTTGGACGATTTCTGTACGTTTTCCTTGGGTGCTTTTTGCAGGCAATTGCCTTTCTGAAATCAGTGAATTCCTTGGGGGACAAGCTTTTGTTTCCTCATCAGTCCCTCGGCTTCTGGTGGTCCATCCTCTGATTATGTGCCTCCAGGTATCCTGATGCATAGAACATTTTGAGTTGCTCCAGGAAGCAAGATTTCTTAGTAAGGCTTATATCTGGGTCATGAAGACACAAACCTCTGATCCAGCAGTGAAAGGATGGTTTTTACCCAGTAGAACTTACTTGTAGCTCATTCACAGTCTCTCATGTCAGTAATAATGGTCCCTCAACCTCCAGAGACACAGGTCAAATTCTCAGTGTAGTCCTATTAAACCTATCGAATCCAATTCAACATTAAGAGATAAGCCCCCTTTTCCCACCTTGAGAAGAAAGAAGAGGAGATGCCCTATAGCACTCCTACAGTTCTCTCCAAAGAACTCTTTTCTCCAAATGTATTCGATTCAGTATTGTTATAGGCTGGATGTAGCAATTTTGCTGGCAGTATCAGGTTTTTTGTGTTCTATTTGGTCCAGCATAGCTGGTCTGGTACCTCATTTTAGGATGTGAAGATATCCGTCCTCTTTTATTCTAGGTCTTTGAAGCCTCTGTTGAAATTCTGAGATGACAAGAAGAGTTACCTTTGGCATTAGTTTCACTTATTTACTATTGTTCATCGAGTCTTGCCTTCCCAGACATTTTTATCTCAGAGCTGACAATACCACCTTGCAAAGTACAGCTGCATCTGAGCCTATTAGATGAAGATTCAGGAGACAACTTGGCTGCCTGTTAGAAGGTTTTAATCAGCTTGGCCTTTGAAAAAGATGGATTACAAGAGCAGCGTATGATCAGTATTGTGAGGGAGACCTTCAATGTCAGTTTTCTGCAAGGAATAGTTACTCAAAAATATATTGACAAACTGACCAACCACGCACAGGACTGGGTCATTTAAACATGGCAGCTTTTGACAGAGTTTGAAAAAGATCAAATCTCATATCTTTCTTAAAAATGATATTGCACAAACAGTTTGACATCCAAACCCCTATGAGGAACAGCAAAAGACACAGAATAAAGTTTAGGGTTTCTGAATTTTTCACTAGCAGACAGTGTAGCCTACAGGTTTTGGAATTAAACAGACTCATTTGAATTTCTGCTCCCTTCCTTATTAACTGGGTATGATTGGTCAGATTTTTCTCATCTGAAAACTCAGTTTTGGGGGGATTTTTTGGTTTGTTTTTAGTCAAGGTCTGTCTGCTCTGTCACCATGCTGGAGAACATGGCACAATCATGGCTCACTGCAGCCTTGACCTCTTGGGCTCAGGCAATCTTCTCACTCAGCCTCATAAGTAGATGGGACTGCAGGCACACACTGCCATGCCCAAACAACTTTTTATTTGAAAATCCAATGAATAGGATTTATATGAACACTACATAAGGCAAGTTACTGTCTTATGTAGTGCTGTGCCTTGGATTTAGTAAATACTTGATAAATATTGACTATTACCAGCAAAATAATTAGTATTACTATTACAAGGGAGGACTCCTCAAAACCCAGAGTTATCTTTTGGAGGCATACCTTTTGTAGTACACCTAGAATTTGTTCCTCTAGATCAGTCAAAGTTTTTATCTGGAATTTTTGAGAACGTTGTGTCATGAGTTGCAGAAGAAACTGAAATGACAGACTGAGAGTGGGAGATCATTTTTCATCTCGTTCTTAAACCCTGACACAATGATGAGAAAGTACAAGCGATGCTTTTGGAGAAATGCACACTTTAGGTATAATTAACTTTACCTACTTTGTCTTTTCAGAAACAAACTTCCAGGTATCTGAGGTATCTCATAGTGGCAATCAAGCTTGCCTAGAGTAAAGGGAATTTACAAGGCCTAAGACATCACACATTGGGTAAGGACTGTAAAAGTCATGAAACTTGTAATTACAAAAGTTATCAGCACTCAGAGGGAGAGCAGGTGGGGATTCCATCTTCCAGTAAATTGGGCACTACCTACAGGGAAGCCAAAGATCCCCGGAAGCTACCCTACAAGATAAGAGGAGATAAGAGGAGGTACACCCTCCATTAGGTCTAAGGAATGTCATTTGGGAAAGTACAGGAGAATTACAATCCTTGTCAGGCCCTTCTCAAGGGGCTATGATAATGTGGGCGAACATTAATGGGTCTCTATGTCACAGGTTCTCCAAGACATCCACAGGTGGTCGATAAGGAAGTCATGGCAGTCATGTACAACATCTCCAAGAAAAGGATTTAAGCCAGGACTCTGGGGGGCTACGACGCCACACTCACCTAGACTGTAGGCCCACTCCTTGTCTGTGGGGAGTAAACTTTT
>NW_007248612.1:0-8509 GCF_000164805.1 Carlito syrichta
AGGCAGGAAGAGAAGTGTGAGTGTGTGTGTGTGTGTGTGTGTGTGTGTGTGTGCGCGCATACTCGTGCATGTGTCCCAGACTGCCAGCAACTAGTGCGTGTGTCCCAGACTGCCGGCCACAGAGTAGTTGCTGGAAAATTTCACTTTGGAAAGGTTGAAAAGGATGCCGTGCAGGGGGACCCGTGCAGGCCTGGAGAGCTGTGAGGGAGCTGTGAGGGGTGAAACATGCCCCACCCAGCGTCTCCAAACCCCCACCCCCTCCAATTCTCGGTTCCAAAAAAATTCACCATTCATTGGCTGAAAAGTTGTAGGGAGAAGAGAAGTAAAAGATGGATTTTACCATGTAACAGGTTGGTTCTGATGGGAACTGTCTCCACCTTGGACAGATGGTAGGTGTGATCTTAACTGAAGTCAAGAGCCACAGGGTCAGGGACACTCCCAGGATATCCTGGTGATGGGGCCCCTGCAATGTGTTAGTATAGTGGGCATGTGACACACCCAGTTAGAAATTTTTCTTAATGTATGTTTTACTTGCTAGAGACAGCACAATTGCAGTGGGACAAACCTCAAGAGCCCTTTCCAAATAAGACAACTCACCACACAGTTTTGAGAAGATTTCTATCAGATTCTAGTTTGGTTGATGAAGGGAATGCTGGGGTCCTTGTGGTTTGGCATTTGAGGATCACAACTCGAGGTGGGTCCCCTCTGGAAGCTGTTGACCTGGGGCAACCTCACCTTCTGTCCTGGGGGCCCCCTTTTTCCTCCACCTTCCAGGCCATCCATCATGCCCAGATGCACACCCTGAGACACTCTACTCAGCCAGGTCAGTTTTCCCAGCCACATTAGAATGTCCTAGACACCCTTTGACTGGTCACTGTGGGCACACTGCATGGCTCCTCTTTCTCCCCTGGAGCTGGGAGGCAGGCCCAGAGACTACCTCCAGGCAAGATATTTTTAGAATTCTGTCACCTGCAACTGGGATTATGAGGCTCCTGGGGCATTGGCTATTCCTGGGGGCTTGGTCAGACTCATCAAGCCCTTCATTATGTATTGCTCCTGGCCCAGCCCAGCCTCCTTAGGCCCTCTTGTGCTGTAAAAGCTGCCTCCCCAAAGCCAAGTCCCCCAAAACCCAGGGAAGAACCCAATGAACAAGTTCACCTCTACTGCAGTAACTTGACTAGAGAGATAGATTAGAAATTTCTGGGTCATACGATGCACACCCACTTCAGAGAGGGAAAAACTGAGGCTCAGACCCAGCCTACACAACACAGAGAGACCTCATCTCTACAAATAATCAATTAACTGGCCGGGTATTGTGGCGTGCACTTGTAATCCCAGTTACTTGGGAGACAGAGGCAGAAGAATAACCTGAGCCCAGGAAGTCCAGGCTGTGGTGAGCCATGATTGTGCCACTGCACTCCAGCCTGAGTGACAGAGTGAGACCCCCAACTCAGAAAAAAATGAGAAAGGCATCGGGTGAGTTTCTGGCAGATCTAGAACTCAGTCCTCTTGGTTTGCTCCTCAGTACACCTAAGTGTATTCACAGAAATTAAAATTGTAAATCCTCCTTTTAAATCAAGTTCAGCCAGCACAGGTGATTGCTTTTAAGTTCTTCAGCTAAACCAATTCTAACTACACTTCTTTTTGAAGTTACCACATATAGGCACTGTGCTCATCACCTAGCATCTTGCTGAGGGAAATGGGCTTCCCATCTCACACACAAATATACTGAAGGAGGTGCATCAGGAATCTCAACTAAAACACTGGACACAAAGTTGTTTGCTACCAAAGGTGCAGGAGAAATGTCAAGGCAAAGAGAGGGGCCTCAATGGTCCACTTGGAAGTCACAAGCATTGTGACGTGAAGTTTTGTCATCCCAGAAATGCAGACCTTGCCTTTCTCCATCACCAAGAACTGGACACAAGAAAGGCCAGCTGGAATTTCAGCCCTCCCTGACGCCTGTCTCTCTGGCACTGTCCTGAGAAGCTGCCTACCCAATGTAGAACCACCTCTGCCCAACCGCGGCCCAGGTGCCCCTTCCTTCATCAGGCCTCCCCCAGAGAATAGAGAACCCTCCCCAAGACTCTGTCTTCCTCCCTCCCTCCTCAGCACAGAGCCCACCCACAAGGTCTAAGACAGTTCAGCCCAGGCCCAGCCTGGGGGAGCCTCTGCAGACTTTGGCATGGAGACCAGCTGTCTCTTGTATACAGGGAGGAAGCCAACCTGAGTTCTGGGGTCAAACCCCTAGGGAGAGGCCAGTGAGCATCCTGGAAGGAATCTCGGTGCCCACCCCACCCCTTCCAGAGACCCCACCTTCTCTAGGATCTGAGCTCCCAAAATCCCCCTGCTACCTTCCTCCCTTAACCCTCCGGGTTTTTCTCTTCCTTTTTTTTTTATTGTTGTTGTTATTTTGTTTATTACTATATCATCTGCTCCCTCAGTGCTGCCTTTGGCTCTTCTGTGGAATGCTCATTGTCCGTCTCTACTTTGTCTTTCTTACCCATTCTTGCCAACTCTTTCATCTCATTTTTACTGTTTTCTCCACTTGTATTTATTTTATTTAATCCTCCTTTATGTTACTGTATTTTTTTGTTGTTTGTTTTTACTCTTTGTAGTCTCTTGGGTTTTTACTTTAAATTTCCCAGGCCAGCAATCTTTTGCATTTCTCATTCTATTATCCAAGCCTTCTATTGATCTAGTAGTCCTTGGTTTTCCTGAGATTGGGGGTTGGAAAGAGTGAACCTGAAGGTGGTGTCCCTGCATCAGCTTGCCTGAGCCACCAGGGCAGGACCCTCAGTTGTGCCTCCTACCCACACCCTCTGCACCCTTCCCATGACTTTTCCCGGTGGGCCAGGGCTTCTCCTGGCTGGAGCCATACCCCATGGGCCAATGAGGAGGAAGGAAGTCACACACTGTGAGTCTTCCCTAAATAGCAACCCCTCATTCTCCCAGGGCAAGGACCTTTCTCTATCCCGATTATACAGTAAAGGCACTGGGGCTCAGGACCAGGTGCTCAGTCTTCTTAAAACTAATGAGTCGAAAGTCACCTGTATGCAAAATTCCGTTCTTCGCAAAAGCAAGAAACCCCAGAGGTCTGGTCCCTGAGCAAAAGTTCTCCAGGCAGGGAGGGTGGCAGGACCACACAGCAACTCAGTCCTGTCCAGGGATCTCCTGCTGCATACAGGGTTCCCTCTCAGCCCCTCAGAGTTCAGCAAGGTCCATTGCTTTCTTAGGGCCCTCCAAAGGTCATAGGAGGTGAGCTGGAGTTTGCACAAAGACATCATTGAATGCCAAGAAGGAGCAAAAGGGAAGCAGGGGTGGCATCCCAGGAATGATCCCTTGAAGCTGTCACCTCAGTCCTAGACTTCCTGGGGCAGCCTGTGTCTCACACTCTTCCTAAATCACCAACACCTCAAGTGTGCCCCACAGCCTGAATCTAGGAAGCTCAGGGCATCTGAGGCTCCGGACCCCCATCTGCTTCTACAGTCAGCCTTACACATGGGTGTTCTGTGTCCAACTGTGTGTGAAGAAAAGCTTCTGCTGCCGCTGTTCAGATGTGTGAAGCCACAGCCCTGGAAAGGCTCTTCCTGAACCCACAGGCCGACCCAGGTGCCCCTCCCAGGTTGCTTACTGGGTTCTCTGCTCCCAAGACACAAGATCTGCCTCAGTTGGCTTCTCTCCTGTTTCTCCCACCCCTGGTTTCTGCAACTCTGCTGTTTTTCCGTTTTGGGGAGCACCAGGTTCCCCAGTTCACCAGCAGGGACCTGAACCCTGGCCTGTCTGTCCACTCCCAAAGTCAACTTCAGGCCCCCACACTCTCATTCACCACAGTCCTGCTGCCCCAAGACAGAAAGTACCACAGAGGCCCTGCCCCTGCCACCACTGCCCAGGGCTCCTCCTGCCCCTGCCAGCTGCTGCAGGGGGCCCCAGGGCTCCACATAGGCTGAGCCAAGTCCTTAAGCTCAGGATGGGGGTGTGCATTCCAGGTGAAGAGAACAGCAAGAGGAAAGATATGGAGTAGACACTGGTAAGGGAAGTGGTGTCGGGGGACAGTAAGATGGGAAGGAGGAGTCGGCAGAGGGGCCAGGGTAGAAGTTGCCAGAATGGTCCTGATGGGAGATGCTAAGGTCAGACACACTTCTTCCCAGAAACATCTCTACGGAGCAGGGGCCTGGGGCAGCAGGAGATATGTCAGCCATTGTGTCTTCAATGGGTCAATGGGCAACCTGGGGAAGCCTGAGGGCCACTGAGCCACAAAAGGGAGTCCAAACAGGGGAGTGATAGGCCCTTGTCCCCCATGGCCACCAGGGAGCTCATGGGAGACTGTCCCACCCTAGTTGTTCAAACGATACTCTGCGCCAGTCATATGTCCTCTGCCCTCCCCAGGAATGAGGCTGTAGGTGTCCACACACGGGGTGGGGGGTGGGGTCCTGGGGCTCACCAGACCCCAGACCCTGCCTGCTCCTTGTCTATGAGGGGGCGCCTGAATTTTCGCCTGCACAGTAGGCCAGTTGTACCGCAGAGACCCCAGACATTTTGTTAAATTAATGTGAGAGGTCCACCCCACCTCACCCCTCCTCATCCCATCCTAAGTCAGTTGCACCTCAGGGGCTCCCATCAGCCCAGGACTGCAAGCTCTCAGAGCCAAACCCCACTCCCCCAGGTGAGCAGGGTGGGAAGAAGGTGCATCTGCCTGGAGCTCTGGCTCACCTGGCAGGTAACCCCTTCCCAGACCCAGCCCTCTAGCTAGAAGCAGCCCCTGACGAATCTGAACCACCTGCTCCAGGGCATGCCCATTTCCAAGAGTAGGTTTTCTGGCCTGTAAACCTCTTCTCTTATCCGGCGATGAAATGAAATTGTGATTGATTTTCTCTGTCTGGGCGTCATGGTGCATTTAGCACCCTGTAAACCTGAAGAGAGGTGTGCTCGCTCCCAAGGATGCCCTGGAGCTTTGGCTTGGGGCAAGGACTGCCCAATGCTTCTCCCGATGAGATGCGGACATGGCAAAGGCCCTGGCTCCACCTCCAACGTGCTGGGTAACCTTAGGCAAGGTCTCTAACTTCCGGAGATTTGGCTAAAAATTAGAGAGGGGCCCAGGGCTTTGATGTAGGGAAACAGGAAAGGGAGTGGGAGGGAGCAGAAGCCACAGGGGGAGGCTCCCAGGGGAGAAAGAAAACCTGCGAGTGCCTAACCCTTGCCAAGCTCCAGGCCTGCACCCAGCACCCCACACACCTCACTGTGGGGACAGCAGTGGAAGGAAAAGAGGGTGGAGATGGGGACTAGAACCTGCAATCAGAGGCCTTCGGGATGCAAGCCACCCAGTCCTCTTTCACTGTCTTCAGGATCAGCGCAGATAAGTGACAAAGGGGGAGGGAGGGAGAAGCAGCCTCAGAGATCAGAGGGGAGGGACAGGGCTCAACCACAGGGAGACACATGTACTGTCCTCATGTTACGTACTCACTGCCTGCTGGTGATCTACACAAGACCTTGTGAGAAGGACGAGATGAGATCTATAGATGAGATCATTCAGGCTCCGAGAAGCAAAGTCACTGGGCAGCCAATGAGTGTGGTAGCTGAAAAATGCTCCCCAAAAGATGTCCACATCCTAATACCCAGAACATGTGGGGGTGACCTTATTTGGAAAAAGCATTTGCAGATTTGATTAGGTTAAGGTTCTGGTGATGAGCCCCAGGTAGGCTTGAAATGTTGTCCGTACAAGAGAGAGGCAGAGGAAGATCACACAGAGAAGGCCACATGACTACAGAGGTACAGCCACAAGCCAAGGAATGCCAACAGTCACCAGAGGCTGGTGGAGGCAAGGGACAGGTTCTCTCCTAGAGCTTCCTGAGGGAGTGCAGCCCTGCCAGATTTCAGACCCCAGGCCTCCGGAACTGTGAGAGAAGGCAGGCCTGTTGTTTTAAAGCACCAGTGTATGGTCCAGTAGTCCTCCCTCATCCAGTTTCTCTTTCCTTTGTTTCAGTGACCTGTGGTCAACCACAGTTTGAAAATAAACTTTAAATTGCATGTTGTTCAGAGTCGCATGATGAAATTTCATGCTGAAATCTCCATCCTCACAGGACATGAGTTCTCCCTTGTCCAGAGTATCCCACTGTAGACACTCGCTGTCAGTCACTTTGTACACATCTCAGCTATCAGATGGAAAAAATGGAGTGGACACAGGGTTTGGTGCCATCTTCAATTTCAGGCATCTACTGGCAGCCTGGGGATGTATTTCCGAGGATAAGGGGGACTACTGTCAATTTATGCAACAGCTACAGGAAGGGAACACAGCAAAGAAACCAGGACAAAAACCCAGATCCACCTAACATGGACCACCAGGGCCTGTGCATGGGGACAAACTCCAGCTCATTTGAGAATGGCTCAAGGGTCAGTGCACCCAGCCTTGCATGGGGACAGACCTCACACACTCGCCTCATCAGCCACACGCACCTTCTGGAGACCCTCAGAGAGCAAGGGCAGCCCAACGCAGCTGCCAGCAGAAAGGAGTGGCCCTAATGGGGCCCACAAGACCAGCCTGCCGAGCCACCCAGGGGGACAGGAATTGATGGGAGAGGCCTCCGGGCCACCACACCCCACAATAGCAGGTGTGCCCAGCTTTAGTGGCCTCCACTCTGCTCTCCGTTCCCGTGTAGTCATCCACCCCCACCCTGTTTCAAAGCATGTTTGAATGTCTGGTTTGATTTAGAAAATGTCAGAGAAGGTGGAGAAGAAAGTGACGCTAGCCCATGACACTGCCTCCGCGTTCTTCCCATGTGGCCCATTCTGACCCATGAGGCATTGGCTGAAGCTCTCTCCTGGACGATAAAAGGCAGAGCTTCAAGAGGAGGAAAACTGTGCCCCTCTGCCTTCACCCTGCTTCCTACCTGGAATATAGACAGGCGATTCAAAAGAGAGGCTGCATCTTGTGACCTGGCGAAGCCAAGCCTGGGGCTGGCAGCCTGCACTCCAAGATGGAGGACCAGGGCTGCTTGACTGGCTCTGAACACATGAGACAGTTGGACCCCCTCTATGTGGGCTTTCACGGTGAAGTTCTCCATTATTTGCAACTGAACACAAACCCTAACTAATGCTATCAACCAGAAGTAACCACCGCCGACACTGTGATGCTCTTTTTCCTTTTTTCTATTCACATATAATTTTGAAATAGAAACAGACAAAAGTATCACTACCTGAAATTAATTCATTTCTCATTTCTGTCTTGCCTGTCTTCACCTCTAGAAGGTAAACCCAATAAGGAGGAGGGGGATAGCATTTATCTTGTTTACAATTGTATTCTCAATACCTAGAAGAATACCTGGCATGTCTAATAGATATTCAATAAATGTTAAATCAATTAATTAATTAGTGAGTGAATGAACATTTTATTGCGAGCACTTCTATTAAATTAACTTCTGAAAACATGATTTTTAATGGCTGGTTGCATGGATCTATTATACACTATTTAATCATTCACTTGCTGTTGGACATTTTTTCTCAATTTTCATCATTATAAACAATGCTGCTGTAGAAATTTCAGCTCTTATGCAATTATTTTCTTAGAATAAATGCCTGCCGGTAGAATTGCTGGGTCAAAGGTTACACATAATTTAAGTCTTTTAATACCTATTTCCAAAACCACTCTCCATAGCTGTTTTTTAAACCAATGTAGACTTTCACAAGCAATTCTGGAAGTGTTTGTTTCTCTGCACCTTCACCAACACTAAGCATTGTTAATTTCTTTTTTTCATTCTGATAAGTGAAAAATTGTATCTCAAAGTTATTTTAATGTGCATTTCTCACTCACTGGCACTGAGCGTTCTTTTGCAGGTTTATGGATCTTTGGCAGGTCACCTAAGGGAGGTGGCCAGCACCTACCATCATCTGTTGCAGGTGTGTGACAGGTCAATGTAGGATCCCCTTGACTTACTGGGCAGTGTTGCCCAGTGTTCAAGCCCCTGCAGGAAATGTAGGGGAAGGCAGCCAAGGGCTAGACCTCTGGAGTCCGTGGGATTCCTAGATTGGAATCATCTGTCTGAGACCTTCACAGGAAGACAGGGCCACTCCCCTAGCCCCTGCTAAGGCCCACGGTGGGCAGGATAGACACACGACCTAATTTGACGCCCAGAGTCTGAGGATGCGGGTGGGGGTGGGAGGAGACCTTGGGGAGACCCAAGAGAAGACAGAACTACTGTTGGGGGCTGGCAGGACAGGGAAGCTGATGCCAGGCCCTGAGAGACCCAGAAGGCTGTTAAAGACTTCTGCGATGCCCAAGCCGGGTGTGAATTAGGAGGAGGAAGGAGGCGGATTCCAAGAAGCAGGCCCAGCACAACGGAAGCCCGGGTGCGCTCCAACCAGATCAGGAACCACACGGCCAGCCACTGCTGCCCTGCCCAGCCCAGCCCACCCACTCCCTAATCAGGTCAAGGTGGGAGTTATCAAAACATTTCCGAGCCGGGCTAGGTGGCTCAGCCTGTAATCCCGTGCCTTGGGAGGCTGAGGTGAATGGATT
>NW_007248612.1:8743-20075 GCF_000164805.1 Carlito syrichta
CCGGAGCCCAGCAGGTCGAGGCTGCGGTGGCCGGGAGCGGCCACTGCACTCCAGTCTGGGCGACCGAGTGAGACTCCAACTCAAAAAAAAAAAAAAAAAACATTTCCAGACCCCCGCTCTGCGCCTAGCCCGGGTTAAGACCTGATACACCGCCCAGTTGCCCCTGTTTCACGGATGGGAAAGGAGAGGTCAAGACACGGCCAAGGGCCGAGAAGGAGCCGCGTGGAGCAGGAAGCGAGGCGCTACCCCGAGCTGGACAGAGACAGCGATCTCCAGCTCGCGCGCCCACCCTGCGGGGCCCGCGGCTACTCAGGTGGCGCGGCTGGTGCGGAAGATCCGCCCGCGCCGCCCAAGGGCAGCCACGGTGCAATGCTGCCCCCCGCCGGCGATCTGGCGAACGGGCCCAGGCTGCCGCCGCGCGAGCTACGGGGACGACCAGTCCCAAGACACAGGCGCCTGGACGTGGGCCGGGAGCCGCCCACTGCTGGGCGGTGGGGAACCGAACAGGGTAGGGTCTCGACGAAAATAACAACAGGCAACATTGGCATAGCATGTACTATGAGTCAGGCACTGTTCTAATGAGTTAACATTATTAACGCATTTAATCCTCACGCAATACTTCATAAGGGAAGAACTCTTGTTGGTCTCATTTTACAGGGAGGAAAACGAGACACAGGAAAGCTAGGTAACTTGCCTAGCTGGTGGTAACAGAATAGGTACCTAGGCCTTGAATCTAGGCATTCTGGCTCCACAGCACTGCATCTTTGAACCATCTGCTAGTCAGAAAGGCCAGTGCGGAAAACAGCCTTTACTAATCCCAACACCATCACTTCGTGTGAATTTCAAGAGCCAGACTCCCATGGCCAGGCCACTGCTGCAACATGGCCTTGATTATTAATGATTCTCGGCTCAGATCGCATGGATGGACTGAAATTCCGGATTTCCCATAAGTGTGATGGGGACTACTTTGAGTCTTCCCTGGGAGCTCTAAAAGGCCAGGATCCCAGTAGATCCTAGAGTCCGAAGTGATGACCTCAGTGCCCTCAGTGACCTGACCTGCAAGATCCAGAGCAGGAAGAGGGCCTTCATGGGCCTTGGCTTTTGTAAAAAGCCCACTGTGTGTATGTAGTGTCTGCCCTGGCCTCCTGAAGTTCTTGTCTCTTTCTCTCTCTCTCTCTCTCTCTCTCTCTCTCTCTCTCTCTCTCTTTCTCTCTCTCTCTCTCATTACTGCAAAGGTCTTAGGTTCATCTCTCTCAAAAGCATAGGTCAAATTATGAATCTTGCTTTAAATATTTTACTACAATTCAACAACAACAAAACCAAGCAATCCTATTAAAAATGGTCAAAAGTACTTAAATAGATATTTCTCTAAAGAAGTACAAATAGCCAATAAGCGAAAGAAAAGGTGCTAAACATCTCTAGCCACCAGGGAAATGCCAATGAAAACCACAAGGCGACACCACCTCACATCCATCAGGACGGCTGATATTAAAAATAAATAAATAAGTAAATCACTAGCAAGGATATGGAGAAATTGGAACCCTTGTGAATTGTCAGTGGGAATATAAAATGGTGCAGTTGCTACGGAAAACAGGATGGCATTTCTCAAAAAATTTAAAAATGGAGCTACCATGTGATTGTTAACCTGAGATCACCCAAAGGGTCAGAATCTAGTTTAAAGAGTCTATTCAGGCTGGGCTGGGTGGCTCAGGCTGTAATCCCAGCACTTTGGGAGGTCAAGGTAAGTGGATTGCCTGAGCCCACGGGTTCAAAACCAGCCCTGGCAACTTGGCGAGACCCTAATCCTAACCCTAACCCTAACACAATAAAATAAAAAATTAGCTGGGTGTGGTAGCGTGCAAAAAAAAAGAGAGAGAGAGTCCATTCAAGCGCACAGTTTGAGGACAGCCACCCAGGAAGCACAGATCCCAAAGAATGGAAGTCAGTGTTGAGAAGTGTAGAAGTTTGGGATTGTTTATATAGACAAAGTTTGGGAAGCTTAACAGAATTTTTAACATCTTTCTATGTAAGGCCTAATGCATAGTTACAATGAGTTGACTAGTTGAGGGGGTCTTTTTCTTTCAGAAAAAGTATATTTAACTTTCCACACTGAAGATATAGTAGTCATGGGGGTCTTGAATGCCATCTGGTCTGAGTTGGGTACAGGCCAATAAAGAAGGCAGTTAATCCATAACTGAATGGAAAAGGGGAAATCAGGTCTCTGATGTCTCCCAGCCATTCACAGAACAAGGACAGTGAGGAAGAAAGTTAAGCCATAATCTAGGAAGCAGAATTGCAAACATGCTATGTGATTCAGTTTCCAGGGCTCATCTTCCCCCTTGGCAGAATAAATTTAGACAGTCTTGAAATTTTTTTTCCTTTATATGATCTGGCAATCACATGATCCAGTATATATCTAAAGTAGGACCTCAAAGAGATATTTGTACACCCGTTTGCATAGCAAAGCTATTCACAATAGTTAAAGGATAGAAGCAACCCAGGTGTCCATCACCAGATAACACTATTTACATACAATGGAATATTACTCAGCCTTTAAAAGGAAGGAAGTTCTGAATACATGCTGCAACATTATGCTCAGTGAAATAAACCAGTCATTGAAAAACAAATGCTGTAGGATTCCACTCATATGAAGTACCTAGAGCAGTCAGATTCGTAGAAATAGAAAGTAGAATGGTAGTTTCCATGGGCTGGGGGGAGAAGAAATAGGGAATTGTTGTTGACTGAGTACAGGTTTCATTTTGGGAAGATAAAAAAGTTCTGGAAGTGGTTGTACAACAATATAATTGTGTTTAATGTCACTGAGTTGTTCACTTGGAAATAATGAAGATGTAGTGAGATCCCATCTCTACAAAAAATAAAATAATAAAATAGAATTAAAAAGTAGCCAGGCATGTTGGCACACACCTGTAGTCCAAGCTACTTGGGAGGCTGAGACAAAGGAGGATTACTTGAGTCCAGGAGTTCAAGACTGCAGTGAGCTATGATTGCGCCACTGTACTCCAGCCTGGGCAACAGAGTGAGACCCTGTCTCTTAAAAAACTGTGTTAATATGGAAAAGGGTATGTCATATGTATTTTATCACAATTGAAAATTAAAATAGGCTGGGCGTGGTGGCTCCTCACCTGTAAATCCCAGCACTTTGGGAGACCAACACAAGAGGATCGCTTGAGCCCAGAAGCTCAAGACCAGCCTGGGCAACATAGCAAGCCCTCATCCCTACCAAAATTTTTTTTTCAAAAATAAATATAATAAAAATAATGTAAAATAAAACAAACGCTCTGCCTGCAGAACAAAAGGCAGACTCCTCAGCATTTATGCCGTAGTGACCTTCTGCAGGATTGGCCCCCAGGAACTGCACCATCAAAAAAACACAGGGCTGTAGCAGGAATAACCAAGTTCTCATAAGACCCCACACCTGACTACGCCTGACTGGTCTGGAGATAGCCACCTACTCCAAACTAGGCCAGTCAGTGCTCTCCAAAATGCTTTTAACTAGAATGAAAAAGAAGTAGGCCCTCCCAAGTGAAGGGAATGTATGATGGAGAACTCAGAGGAGGTGGGCAGACAGGATCCCAACTGGGAGGAGGAAACCATAGAAGCAGAGTCAAGAGTGGCTGTTGTCCTGGCCTCTCCACATTTGCAGTGTGAGTTTATGCCATGTGTTCTAGTCACTAGCAACCAAAGCATGACTGCCTAGAGCAGAGACCCTCCAAAATGCTGCCAGTGTAAAACAATTCAGTAACACTGATGAGCACACTAGTTCCCACCTCCTGGCCTTTGCTGTTCCCTCTCCTAGGAATGCCTTCCCTCCTGAGGCGTACAGTAAAAAATTTACTCAGTTTTTAAGATAATGTTCAAGCTTCACCAACCAGGAAACCTTTATTACCACACCCTAACCCTATGTGGCAGTAAATCATCCTTGGGCCATCCTGTGGCTATGGCACCCACCATTACACATGTCTGTTTCCACATCTCCTCACCTGAGAGAGCCTCAAAAACTGAGACTCGGCCAGGAGCAGTGTCTCATACCTGTAAAAGCCACAGCAAGAGGACTGCCTGAGCCCAGGAGTTTGAGATCAGCCTAGGCAACTTGTCAAGAACTCGTGTCTACAATAAATCAAAAAATTAGCTAACTGTGGTGTCACACACCTGTAGTCCCAACTACTTTCAAGGCTAGGGTAGAGAGATTGACTGAGGCAGAGAGATTGACTGCCTGAATCCAGCAGGCCGAAGCTGTGATGGCCATGAGTGTGCAGGTCAAGACTGCGGTAGCCATGCCCTGCACTCCAGCCTGGGTGACAGATTGAGACTCCAACTCAAGAAAAATTAATGAATTAAAAATAAAAAATAAATAAAGTTCACCTATTAAGAAAAAAACCAAGACTCATCATTGTGTTCCCAACCAGCTGGGAGATGGTCTGGCACCTCGTAAGTGCCCGGTAAATGTTTACTGAATGAATACATAGATGCAATACATATCATCAACCCTCTTTTACAGAACAGGCAACGGAGGCTCAAAGTTATAGAATCTCAGGTCACTTGATGACTCCCCTCACCTGATCCCATCTTCCAGCCCTCACTAACTTCTAAAATCCATTCACTATGCCCTTGGAACTCCTGGTGGATTGGAAATTCACAACTGGACACATCATAGTGAAAACCAAAGACACAGAGAAAAAATGCAAAAGGAACTGGGAAAAAAAAGATAGACTTCTTAGTCAGTTAATTTCTCAACAGCAAACACACACACACACACACACACACACACACACACACACACACACACACACACACACAGGCTGAAGATAATAGACATAGCTTTAGTGAGTGGAAAGAACATGTCCACCCTAGAACTCCATGCAGAGGAAAGAAATATCTTTCAAGAATGAGAATTTTGTTTTCAGGCAAACAAAAACTCAGAGTTCCACTAGAAGAAGATATTTACTACAAAAAAAGATGTTGGGCCAGGCTCAGTGGCTCAGCCTGTAATCCCAGCACTTTAGGAGGCCGAGGCAAGTGGATTGCCTGAGCCCGCGGGTTTGAGACTGACCCACCTGGGCAACTTGGCAAAAGCTCGTCTCTACAACAAATCAAAAATTAGCCGGGCATGGTAGCATATAGTTCCAGCTACTTGGAAGGCTGAGGCGGAAGGATTACCAGAGCCCAGCAGGTCGAGATTGCGGTGGCTGGGAGCATGCCAGCACTCCAGTCTGGGCAACAGAGTGAGACTCCAACTCAAAAAAAAAAAAAAAAAAAGATGCTAAAGGACATATTTCAGGCAGAAAGAAAGTGATCCCAGATGGAAGGACCTATACACAGGAAGGAGTAAAAAGCAAAGAGTATTTAAATATGTGAGTAAATATAAATGAACACTGCCTAGAACAAGATGGTCTACAGAGTAAAAAGAAATCAGAATTAAAATATAAGACAGATTATAATATAAAATACATAGTCTAGAAATGTAAAAGTTTTGATTAACCATAAACTTTAGTAAATTTTAATCTTGATCAACTGTAAACTTTAGTAAATTTTAATTTTAAGGAAAAACACACACAAATGGACACAGACTAACTTCTGAAGGAAAATGTTACCATTAAATATAGTTAAGCCCAAGAAAGTAAGAAAAAAAGGCCATGGACCAGAGTGACAAGTAGCATGAAATAAAATGGTTTTTTTTTTAAAAACACAAATACATTAATAAGTATATTATATGTAAGAGAATCAAGTGCTTTAATTAAATGGCGGAAAATGGATTTTTTTAATCCAACTATATGTTGTTTACAAACAGTCACAAAAAGTTTACAAAAAGTGACATCTGGAACATCAAGATAAAGAAAGATTGAGAGTAAAAGGAATAAGAGTAATGTGCTATGTGAACATTAACCAAAAAAGAGCTAGTGTGGCTATGTTAATATCAGGCAAAATAGATCTTAAAGCAAAAAAGAGATAAAGAAGATTATAATGTAATTTACCAAGGAGACATAGCAACTTTACCTTTGTGTACACGTAATAACATAGTGTCAAAATATATAAACCTAAAAGTAATAGATCTAAAAAAAGAAATAGACAAATTCAAAATCATAGTGGGAGAATTTAACACGAGTCTCTCAGTATAGATAGAAAAAGCTGCCACAATTCAGGGAAGAAATAAACCATCTGTACAATATTATTAACACATTTGATCTAATGGACACACATAGAATTTTGCACTAAACAAGAGTAGAGTACACATTCTTTTCAAACTTACCTGAACATTGACAAAAAGACAATGCTTAAATTGAAATAATACTAAACATGATTTCTGACAACAATGTAAGTAACTTGGTAATTGACAATAAAAAGATAATTATAAAATTACTATGTATTTGAAAACTAAGAAATACATTCCTAAACAACTCAGCATACAAAAAAGAAATGATAAATGAAAATTAGAAAATATTTATCAAGACTGTGGTAGCCGTGACTATGCCACTGCACTCTAACCTCGGTGACAGAGTGAGACTCAGACTCAAAAAAAAAAATATTTAGAACAGAAGAATAACAAAAATGTCACATATAAGAACTTACGCTTTGTTTACTGGTATTGAGTAAAAAGTAAAATAATAAAAAAAATTTTTTTAATGTTTAGTATGCATTGACCTCCCTCTAAGTAGTACCTAGGGCATTTAGAAGAGTTATAGTATTGAAGGAAAGGAAGAAAGGCAGAAAATTAATGAGAAAGAGTACATTTCAGATACCAGAAAAAGAAAAGTAAAATAACCCAAAAAAGTATACTAAAACAAAGAGTATAAATTAGTGAAATATAGAACAAACTTGTAATAAATGCAATAGAGAAATCAAAACAAACAAGCAAAAAAGCTAAAAGTTATTTCTTTGGAATGATTTAAAAAGTTGAAAACCCCTAGAAAGAGAGAGAGAGAACAAAAATAACTGACAAAGAGTCAAAAAAAGATAAGTTATTTAAGAATCCTAGAGTCACGAAAAATAGTAAGAAAATATTATGAATATATATTTGAAGTTCAAATGAATTAGATAAATTTCTTATAAAATATAATTTACCAAAACTTATACCAGGAGAAATGGAAAATCCTATAATTATTAAAGAAATGAAAACCTTCTAAGCCCAGATGGCTTCATTGGTGCATTCTACTGAACACTTATGGAAGAAATAAAGTCAATATTACACAAACTCTTCCACAGAAGAGGGAACACTTCCCAACGTGTTTATGAAGCCAGCATAACCTTAATACTAAAATTCAACAAAGGCTTTAGAGAAATAAAAATAACACTGGGCTCAGTGGCTCACACCTGTAATCCCAGCACTTTGGGAGGCTGAGGTGGGAAGATTGCTCAAGTCCAGGATAAACAAAGATAGATGGATGGAGAGAAGGAAGGAAGGAAGGAAGGAAGGAAGGAAGGAAGGAAGGAAGGAAGGAAGGAAGGAAGGAGAGAAGGGAGAAACAGAAAGGAAACTGCAAGCCAATGACTGTCATGAAAGTAATAAATGCACAAATTCTAAATTTTAGCCAACCAAATCAAATAATATATAAAATATATATTATATAATATATAATCCATCACAGTCAAATTTATTTATTCTAGTAATCAAAGTTTGTTTAACATTTCAAAAAGTTAATCAGTGATACTTGCCACATTGTAATGGATTGGGGAGGAAAAGAAATAACATTGAGAGTAGCATCAAACATATGGATTGTATGAAACAAAAACCATGCAGGGAGAAAACTATACAACTTCATTGAGAAGTATGAAGAACACCTCTCAATTTTTAAAAAATGGAATGGAACAGAATAGAGAGCCCAGAAAAGAAAGTGACATGCACAGACATTTGCTATCTGGCAGAAGTGGTTCTGTACAGCAGAGGGAAAAGGGCATTATTCTTAATAAATGACACTTAGGTATCCATGTGAGGAAAAAAATAAATTGAATCCCTACTTCACACCACACACTAAAGTAAACTTCAGGTGGATTAAAGATTTCAATAGAAAAGACAAATTCAGAAAGTGTTAGAAGATTAGAAAGTTAGAAAGCGCTTATGACCTTGAGGGAAAGGAAAACTTTTTAAACAAGATTCAAAAAGCATTAGCCACAAAGGGGGAGGGAAGCTATAAAGATAGTGAAAACAAAGTCATCATGGGAGAAAATATTTCCAACTGACAATAGACTAATAGAGAATATATAAAGAATTACACATTAATATGAAAAAAGCTACCCAACCGTGGGAAAGGAAAGATGACTAAAAATTATGTACTATTCTTCTCATGGAAAGGTGGTCTCTAGCTCCTCTTCCCCTGAATCTGGGCTAGCCTTAGTACTTGCTTGACTGCGAAAGCACATCTGGGATATTTGAGACTAGGTCAGAAGAGGCCCTGCAGCTTGCACTGAGACCTCCTGCAATGCTTGTACATCAGCTGCCCGAGACTGTCCTCTGGGAAGAAGCCATTCTCCGACTATTCCAGTCCCCAGCCTTCAAGTCATCACAGCTGAGGACAAGCCATGCTCAAGTTAAAGGTGCGTGAGTGAAAGCAATTACTGCTGCTGTTTCAAGTCACTAAATGTTGGGGTGGTTGGGTATGCAGGAGCAAATAACTGAAATAATGACCCAGTGAGAAAAAGTGGACAAAAGATTTGAAAAGGCACTTTTCAAAGGAGAAAATCCATTCATGACTACAGAAATGCAGATTAAAACTAGAATGAGATGCCATTACACACCCATTAAAATATAAGAGTGTGAACTCATATATCCACTTTGGAAAAAGTGTGGCATCATCTATTCAAGTGACAGTTTCTACTCCCACAAACAAGCAGCGCTGCCTGTGAGAGACAAAACCTGCAAACAACCCAAATGCCCATCTCAGTGGAATGGATAAACAGGTAATGTGCCATCTGTTTCTGCAATGGAACACCACACAGTCATGAAAATGAACAGGCTAAAACTGGGAAACATGACTGATGTTCACAAACGTAATATTGAACATAAGAAGTCAAAACCACAAAAGACTATATGCAGTAGGCTTCTATTCAAACGAAGTTATATAACAACCAAAACAGTTTAGCGATGCATTTAGATAGCAAAATTGTTTTCTAAACATTATCAGCAAAGCTAGAATGGTAAGTACATCCAGGGCAGAGAGAAAGGACTATGACTGGAGAAGACCCTAGGAAGATGTGTGCAGTGTTAATAAGGCCCCCTCCTCCCCACACCTGCCTTTTTTTACCTGGGTGATGGTTACAGAGTACCTACCTTATTCATATGATGGTATATTTGTGTTTGTGTGCTTTTCAGTGAACACTGCTACCATTTACAAGTCTAGGAGTGAAAGGAGAACTTTGGCACGCTCCAGCCTAGCTGTAGCTCTGTGCACTTAATCTGGGCTCTCCAGCCTGCTGCTGTGGGTGAAGCACACATGCTCCTGACAGCCGCAGGACAGCTTGCTGGGCGGGCCTCCCCTCTCCTGCATCAACGCTGTAGGAAGGCTTGTCCAGACTCACGGTCTCCAGCTGTTCTCTTCTCATGCTCTCTTGAACTCCCTCCAATCAGGCTTCACCCCCACCATTCACCCACGCTGCTTGGTCTAGGTCACAAATGACCTCAATGTGGCTAAACCCAGTGGTCACCTCTGACCAGCCCTTCCTCTTGAGCACTCTCTTCGGTTTAGGAACCCACGCCTGGCCTTCCAGTTTTCCTCCCGCCTCTCGGGCTGCTCCAGCCCAGTCTCCCCCATCCCCCACCCACCCACCCCTTCTCAGCCGCTCTCTGGATGATCTCATTCAGTTCCCACACTTGAAAGGCCATCTCCGCCTTCGTGACTCCCAAATCTTGATTCCTAGCTTAGCCCTCCCGTGAAGCCCTATCTCACTGACCAATCGGCATGTAACCAACATTGCTACTTCGAGACGGAGGATTTACCTCCAACAGGCCAAGTCCAAAAGTGAACTCCTCGTCTCCCTCCCCCCACAAACCTGCTTCTCCTGCAGCCTTCCCGGCCTCCGCCAACTCCATCCTTTCTGGGGGCTCGGGTCAAAGGTCTGCGAGTCATCCTGGAACCGGTCTCCCTCAAACCCCCCATCCAAGCCAACAGCAGATCCTGCCTGCCCGAGCCTCCACACCGGTGCAGGAGCCAGCCCTCCTCCACCCCCGGCGCCGCGGGCTCCCGCCTCATCGCCGCCGCTCCCAGCCTGTCCCGGGATTCCACTTGCGCCCCCTGCCGTCCGTTCTCGACAGCAGCCGCCGTCGTGACTCAGTTACACGGTGTGTCACGTCCTGTCACTTCTCTGCTAAGCACCCTCAGCCTCCCCCCTTCCTCGGAGGAGAAGCCCACTCCCCCACCAGGGTTTCCTCTCTGACCACATCCCACCACCCCACGGCGTCTATATATTTTCGCCCTCAAAAATAACCTTCACACCTGCCATTTGCTCTCCCTAGAAATTCTTGCACCAGATATCTGCATCTTCAAGTCTTTCCTCACAGGCCCTTCAGGGAAGCCTCCCCAGACCCTCTCCCCCGCAACTTAAAATTGCAGCTCCTCTTTCCATGGTTCCTAGCCCCCTTTCCTGCTTTGTTCTCCGCTAAGGATGTATTACTGTCTAACATTCTATGCTTTTTTGATAACTATTTATTTTGTTCATTCTCAGGCTCCCCACACTAGACTGTAAGCTCCAGGTGGTACACCCAGTGCTTGGAATAGTGCCCAGCACATGGGAGGGAGTCAGTCGACATTCATTAAAGGCTTCTTTAAAGGTGACTTGTATAAGCCACAGAGTAAAGTGGCAGTGGGGAGGAATTGCCCCCAGGTGTCTCTGACCACCAGTCCTGCAAGGTTCTGCTGTAGAACACCAAAGGTTAGATCCAAGTACGTGAAGACAGTCAGACACTGCCACATCAGTGCTTAGAAGCAGGGAAAGGGTTATTTAATTTGACTCAAATCTGACCAGCCTTTGAACATAACTGGGGGCTTTTATGAGAAAGGTAGTCGTGCCGGAGCCCAAGTGATCAAAGTTGCTCGCATTTCTCTGCCAATCAAATTTCCGTGCCATCAAGGAAGTCGGCATGACCTGAGGGTCATTGCGCTTTAAAAGAAAAGCAAGTTCATTAATCTTTCGGGCAGCCCCCCGGGTGTTAGGGTATGAGGATAATCAATTACTAGTGACTGTCCTCTACTGAAATAACTACGTGCGAGCCTCAGGTATAGAGGAAGAAAAGGACGAAAGGATTCACTCAGTTCCCCAAGGAAGGCCAGCCGGGTGGCGGGCTCCCGGGAGGGCGGCGAGGCCTCTGCTCCCGGACTGGAGG
>NW_007248612.1:20095-30933 GCF_000164805.1 Carlito syrichta
GGGCCGAGGCGTCGGGGAGGGGCTGCGGGCTAAGGGCGGAGGGGCCTCCAGCGTTTGAGCTAAAGGCGGAAGTGCGAGCCCTCTAGGCAGAGCCCGGAGGTGTCTGGGCCCGGGGCCTTGGCAGGCTGGGGCGCGACTCCTTGGAAGGACAGACGGAAGGCCCGCGAGGCTGGACTCGGGCAGCGCCGCCAGGTGCGGGGCTGCGGGGAGGGGCTCGAGCCCCGGCTGAGGACTGGGGCTTTTCCCCCAAAGCGCCACTGACGTTTTTAATTGTTTGTCAGCAGAGTAACAGGATCCGATTTTTCTTTTCAACGTCCCCTTCTTGGATGGGAGGGAGAGGAAACGTAAGCCGAGAGCACGAATCGGGCACAGAGCCAGAGCCGACTGGACCGGGCAGGGAGTCTAGGGAGGTGTCGAGGAGGCTCCGTATCGTTGGAGTTCGAATCGATGGAACGTGGGGCTGGGTTAATTGCACGAGGGGCTGAGGAAGAAAGAGCGGCCAAGACAGACCCCAGGGTTCTGGCTCGAGCAGCTGGGAAGAGGAGCTGCTCCCCAGGAAGGAGGAGAGGTCTTTCCAGAAGGCAGTTTGGGGCCTTTAAGCCTCAGACACTTATGAGGTTAGAGCAAATCTGATCCCATACTGAAGTCACTGGGAGAAACTGCTTACTAGGCGGACGCGCGCGGGGGCTGGGGGGGGGGGGGGGGGGGGGGATCCAGGAACCCACCGCATGCCCCGCCCCTTTCATTCCCTCACTGTAACCAAACCTGTCTTGTGAAAATTATAAGATATTTGTTCCCCCTGAACAATCCCAATCAAAGTTCTAGTCACATTAGCAGAAGGGTGGGATTGGCAGTCGCTGGGCACTGCTAGGAGAGGGAGGGAGGAGGATGGGGCACGCGACCACACAGGGGGCACCTCGGCCTCTACCAGGGTGCGTGAGGGCCGGGTAGAAGCCCAAACTTCACCTGCCTGCAGCCTACTTATGTGGTAAATACCTGTAGCCTGCAATTAAAATAATAAAATTAAATTAAAATATGTGTTCCCCTACCAGGGAATTTCCAGTGAAGTGGCCGATAGAAGATCTTACTCCAGGTGACAAAAAAAAAAAACAAAACGCTGTATGCCTGGGGAAGCTGGACTCTATCTGTGCTGGGACTGGGCTTGGATAATATGTCGCAGCCAGCCTTAATCCTGGAGACAGGTATTTAAGGACAGGAAGGTAAAGGCACCCAAATGAGATCACTAAGTATGCCTGGTGATGGCAGTCCTACTTGTCCCCATGGCCCTGTGTGTCCAGGCCAAGGAGCCAAACCTGCCAGCTGCTGTCCCCTGTGAAGGCAGCAGGCTTTGCCCAGTTGGCACTGTGGCTGTGAGTCTGGACTCTGTGGCTTGTGTTCCCAGTCCCACCTCTTGTTGTGCCTCGGTTTCCTCATCGGTAAAATGGGAGTAATGATATCTATGTCATATGACTGTCACATTGTAAAGGATTTACTGTTTGATGAGGAAGAACCACAAGCCTGTGGGAGCAGCAGGTGACTTGGACCAGTTCCAATTGCAGCCGCCGATTCCTTAAGAAGCTCATCAAAAACAACAAAAAATTTTTTTAGACAGTGTCTCACTCTGTCTACCAGGCTGGGGTGCCATGGTTGCAATCTTGTTTCACTGCAGCCTCGACCTCCTGGACTCAAGTGATCTTCCTGCCTCAGCCTCCCAAAGTGCTGTGATTCCAGGCATGAGCCACTGTGCACAGCCCTTCATCGAATTTTTAAGTAACATATTTTTCCTCTTCCTATGCCAAGTGTCACGTTGGCATCTGGCACTCAGCGGAGGGGTCAGGCTGAAAGGCAACCGGCATCCTCGCGGGACTTCGTGTTGGTGCCTCGGGGGCGGAGGCATCACCCTAGACTGGGCTTCTCAGCTTTAAGCACTAAAATCACCTGGAAGCTTCAGGAAAACATCAGTGACCCTGCCCTCTTCAAGGGACCAAACACAATCAGCCTGGGCATCAGCATTCTACAGAGCTTTCCCGGTGATTCTAGTGTGAAGCTAGGGTTGAGAAAACCTTCAGTCTAGGGAAGTAAGGAGAGAGAAGAAGGGTAAGGGCTGAGCACGAGCAGGAGGAGGGCAGGGATGCAATTTTAGAGGCCAGGCTGAGGAGGAAGAAGGGAGTGAGGAGACAGACCATGTGGCTCTGAGATAGAGCGAGTCCAGGAGCAAATCGAGGAGCGTGGAGCTAGAAAGGAGAGAAGGGGAAGGGCACTGGACTGTGGAAGTCAAGGACTGAGATGTGGTGACTCCCCGTGGCCGCTGGTGGCCTTGGCAGACAAGACGCTAAGTGGAGAGAGAAGCTAAAACCAGATAGTGGAAGTACCAAGCAAGACGGGGAGAAGTTGGCAGGTATAAACCAGCAGAAAGCAGGAAATCGTAGGCGGATGGAGTGGTGGTGTTGAGGGAAGTTTGGTTTAGTTTTTTCAGGGTGAGGCTTCCTGGGCACGTTGGAAGGCAGGGGAAATTTCCAGGAAAGGGAGAGGAGAAGAGGAGCAGGTGTGGGATCAGGTCCCTGAGGACGCGAGAAGATGCTGCTGAGCCCTGAGGGGCCCCCTCAGAGTCAGGAGACAGGAGGAAGGTGAGAGGGGGCAGGCCAGAAGGTGCACACAGCTGAAGATCAGGGAGCTCCATGGGCTTCCTGGTTTTCCCAAGACCAGGGCCAAGGGTCATAGGGTTCAAGAGAGGGAACATCTGGAAGGAAAGGAGAAATGCTCTAACAGCAGCAAGGAGGACAGAATCTGCACCTTCCAGACCCAGGTTGCTGGTACAGGAAGAGGAGACAGCTGTCCCCACACTCTCAAAGACTGAAGAGGGGACAGGGCCCAGGTGAGCCCACGTCTGTTAAGACATCAGGGTGGATGTTCACAGAAGAATGGGGACAGAGGGGAGTTTGGGGGCTGGAGCCTCTGAGGGTCCTTGGAAGAGGAGGGGAGGGAGAGGAGGGGAGGAAAGTGTTGGGGCTGCAAGGGGTAGGTGAGAACAGAAGGGAAGCCTGTGGCTGTGAAATAGCATCACTGAGGCTGGATCCCTGCACAGGATACCATTTTACCCACACCTGGCCAACTCCAGTCCCCAGCCCTGTCCTGCCAGACCCTGCCACACACCCCTTCCTCCTGGAAACCCCAACTCCCAGAAGAACTTAGGTTCTCCTCCCTGCTGTCCCCCATAACCTGAGTCCAACTAGGGTAGAGCTCTCTGTCCATTGAATCATGCTTAGATGCCCGGGCCAAGCTGAAGCTTAGGTCAGACATGGGACAGATGGAAGGATGATGCTTAAAAAATAACAACTGAGTGTCTCAGGGAACTAGCTGAACTGAATGCGTGAAAACAGCAGGAACTTTAGAATCAAGCGAAAGGGGAAGCCCAAGTCCTGACCTGCCCGCCTCTGCTCATCTTCTCCTTCTGAGTCCAAGCCCCCGTGCAGCCACCCTCCCCTAGCAGACTGAAGCTGCAGGAAAGTGCAAGTGATACGTGGTCAGTGAGCACAGCCCGATCCAAGCATGGAGATGCAGGGCCAGGGATGTGGGCACACAGCTGTTGCGGTGAGGCTGGGGGATGCCCATTTTTTCTTTTTAAAGCATTCGTTTCATTATCGTATTCCAACAGTGAGATTCAAGATGACATCACATGTGTATCTGCAACACTGCTTGGGATATGAAGCAAGGGTGTGCAAGCGGAACCCAGAGGGGTGGCCAGGGGTGGGGCTACAGTAGTCAGGTAGAGAGGGCACAGCCTCAGAGCAGGACGTCAAGATGCGGTGTCGCAGGCTCAAGAAGCCAAGAGGAGCAAGGTGTGGGCGGTGGGAAACACCTGCTGGACACAGGCCAGGTTTCTCAACCTCCTCTCAGGTGCTCCCCAGTACTGGTAGGGTGAGAGGTGATTTTAGATAGGGATGAAACTTTGGATCACACTGAACTGCAGAGTGATAAAGTTGTTTCCTTCTTATTTCTTTTCCTTCTCTTCTGTTTACTTCATGAAGGGGGAGTTTGAAAGTAGCCATGCAGAGATAATATATTTTAATTGTAAAATGTTTAAACATACAGAGGAGTAATGATGTAACAGACACCCTTACCCACTATGCAAAAATAACCTGTGATATCCTTCTGCTTTGGAGCTCTTATTCTCTATATACAAAAATAAATCATTATAGAGATAGCTGAGGTCCACCTTTCCCTCCCCCACCCCAGGCCACTACCCTGCTCTTGTGTTGATATATAGTATCAGTTACTGTGTTAGTAGACTGCTGCAGGGCCTAATTGACTTTCCCACACATTGATATATGTTATTTTTCATCGGTGATGTATCTTACAGTTTCAGTGGAGTTTTTTAATTCAAAAATATACTTTATTTAGAAAGTAAATTAGAGAGAGAGAGAGATTGGTTCACCTCCCCAATGCAGGGGCCAAAGTCAAGACACATGGCGGCCATAGCTCAAAGAGCCACATGGACACACCAGAGTTTTACAGAGCAGTAGGCTAGAAAGTAAATTACAGAGAGAGAGAGAGAGAGAGAGAGAGAGAGAGAGAGAGAGAGAGAGAGAGAGAGAGAGAGAGGGAGAGGAGAGAGAAGATTCACCTCCCTAAGGTAGGGGAGAGGGCCAAATCTAAGACAACATGGTGGCCACAGCTCAAAGAGCACATAGCCAGACCATAGTTTAGCTGAGCGATGGCCAGTTTCAGTGTTTTCACTTTACATAAGTTATTATAATACTGTACATATCATGCTGCAACTTGCTTTTTTCTTGCATCATGTTTTTGATGTTTAGATGGGTGAGCAGATGAAGTTTCTTACTCCTTGGCTTTTCTGCTTTGGGGTATTTGATGATACAGCAATGCTACAGTTCACTCAGTGGTTCCCCTACCAAGGCTGAATTGGGTTTTCTCCACTTCTCTAGAATGATTGACAGTGTGACAGTGAACATCTTGGTATGTGTGCCCTTATAAACATGTGAACAGGCTTCTCTAGAGCAGACACTTACAAATGTCTCTATCGCAAGATATGCAAAGATCTAAGTAGGATTACCAAACTGCTCTCCTCATAATCGGTTGATTCTCGTGAATATGACACTATACAATTTCCTGTTTCCACCACAATCTCACCAATTTCCCTATCTGAAAATCTCGTTTTGCCCTTACTCCTGAATGATAGTTTAGAATGAAAAGTACTATCAAACTTTTTGAGTTGTGCAAATCTTACAGGTACGCAAAATATGTATCTTTTTTAATGGGCATTTTCCAGTCATTAGGTTGAGCTTCTCCATGGCAGTCATGTTCTCTCCTGCAAATTGCCTGCTCATCTTTTGCACATTTTTATTTGTTTTTTTTATTATAAAGTTTATTGGCTGGGTTTGGTGGCTCATGCCTATAATTCCAGCACTTTGGGAGGCTGAGGTGAGAGGATTGCCTGAGCCCACAGGTTCAAGACCAGCCTGGGCAACTTGGCGAGACCTCATCTCTACAATAAATCAAAAAATTAGCCAGGCATGGTGGTACATGCCTGTAGTTCCAGCTACTTGGAAAGTTGAGGCGGGAGGATCACCTGAGCCCAGCAAGTTGAAGCTGCGGTGGCCGTGAGTATGTCACTGCACTCCAGCCTAGGCGACAGGGTGGGAATTCAACTCAAAATATATATATAAAGTTTATTATAAATTAATGTGCTAATTATCAATTATATACATTAGAATTACCCTTTCCTACCTTGTGCCTTGTCCTTTCTCTTTGTTTACTTTTGGTTGCTTAACTCAATATTGTCAAATTTAGCTTTTTTCAATTTTACGAGTTTTGCTTTTTGTGTCTTGTTCTTCCCGGATATCATGAGGTAGTCTTCTATATTTTCTTATTTAAATTTTTTTTTTTGAGTTGGAGTCTCACTCTGTCACCCAGGCTGGAGTGCCATGACACACTCATGGCCACTCCAGCATTGACCTGCTGGGCTCCAGCAATCCTTCTGCCTCAGCCTTTCAAGCAGCCGGAACTATAGGCACACACTACCACACCCTGCTAATTTTTTATTTATTGTAGAGATGAGGTCTTGCCAATTTGCCTAGGCTGGTCTCAACCCGCAGGCTCAGGCAATCCACTCACCTCTGCCTCCCAAAGTGTTGGGATTACAGGCTGAGCCACCGAACCCAGCCAAATTTTAAAATATTAAATTGCAAAATATTTGGATCTTTTGATGCATTTGGAAAATTCCACCTCTTTAGTTGCATGCCACAAGTTTTGATATGCAGTATTTTTGCTGTAGCTTAGTTTTAAATGTTTTCTAATATTCACTATGATTATTTTAAAATATATTTTAAATTTCCAAATGAATAAGAATTTTTTCTAATTTTTGTTTTAAATATTTATTCACAAGTATATAATTCTCATGATACCAATTCTTGGGGATTTGTTGAGACCTGCTTGGTTACCTAGTACATGATGAATTTTTGTGTTTCATATGAATTGTATATTACTATTTTGTAGTGATTAGCCTTAAATTTTTAATATGCTCACTTAGCAAAGTCTAGAACTCATCAGTATTTCTTCCTCCCAAAAATGCAAAGACTTGAGAAAGCTTTAACTTCAATCACCCCATGCTCATCTTACATGTTATCTTCATCTAGCATTTTTAGTGCCACTTCATTTTTATGCCTTCCAAATTAGTCATTATTATTTGTCTTACTAGGCCTATTATTGTTGTCTTATACAATGATTGTTTGGATTTAGCTATGCACTCACCCATTTGTTGTCCTCTGTGCTTCTTATACCTCACACCTTCCTTCTGGAGTTAATGTATTTCTTTCTTAAACAAATCCTTTCATACTCTCAGGGAAAACCTGAGAGTGGCAAACTCTCTTAGTCATTTTGTATGTGAAAATCTTGTTTTGCCCCTACTCCTGAATGATAGTTTAGAATGAAACAAATCTAAGTAGTTTCTGTGTCTATCCTTTGGCAACTCTAAAGATATTATTCCACTGTGTTCTGTCCGTAATTGTTGCTACTGAGTATTCTGCTGTTTGATCTCATTGTTGTTCCTTTGTGTGTCTTTCTTCCCCTGTTGTGATTAAGTTTTCTTTTGTCTTTAATATTTAATATAAAGTTCATTCGATTACCATATGTCAAGGTTTGAGGTTAGTTTGTTTTTCCTGCTTAGGACCTGAATCTAGAGATCTATATCTTTCAATAATCCTAAAAATCTTCAAGTATTGCCTCTTCACCATCCCTTTCATTTTCTCATCTTAAATTCTTGTGTATATTAGATTCTCTATCTTTCATGTTTCTTATTGTACTTATTCTCCTTTTTATTTTCCATCACTTTATCGCTCTGCAGTATCCTGGCTCACAAATTCTCTCTTCAACTGTGGTCAATCTGCTATTTAACCCACCCCATGGCGTTTTAATTTCCATGGCACTGTGTTTAAGTTCTGGAAGTTCTTTTTACCTTATTTTCTTTCGTTTTTCTAATTTTCCTGTTCCTTTTTCATAGTATCCTATTATCTTACAATCTTTTGATACAAGCTTTTTGGTTTTTAACCAAATTTGAAGGAATTTAAAGTTACAGGAATGTATATTATAGTTTGGTCAGATCATCCTATATTCTGAAGTTCTTGGCTTCTAACCCTACTCTTTGTGATGTCTGCTGATACTTATTCACGGCAGATCATTTCAGGGAATGTTTTGGTGATACTGAATCCTTACTGGCTTTGGAAATGAGCTGCGTGGGTTTTTTAATCATGCTAAGGAAACTTCTACTTGCTCCTATTTTGTGTTATTTTGGTTTTCAATCGGAAAAGATGATTGAATTTTCTCAAGTGAATTTTCAGTCTTCATGGAGATGGTCATGCAGAATTCTTCTTAATATCATTTCTTTAATTTCCCTTCTGATACAAAGACTTCTCTCATCACTCTAATTAAAATAAAATGGCCCATTCCCCACCTCCAACCCTTTCCTTTGTTTCATTCTTCTCCATAACAGTAATCGCCATCTGACACTAAGAACTGATAAAGTTTTCTTCACTGTTGCATCCTTGGTGGCTGGAACATTCCCTAACATTTTAGTTAGAATTTTTGCATTGTTTTCATAGGGAGACTGATCTGCAGTTTTTGTGTGAAGGGCTATCTTTGTTGAACCAGCTTTTTTGCAAAAGCCTTGTACTGAGGAGGGGTTAGGGACATGTTCCAAGTTGGCAAAAATTATCTTTAAGACCCAGAGTTTTGTCTATGAGTTATTTTAGCCAGTAGACAGGAAACAGAAGTTGTTATAGGGTTGTTCACAATGTAAGTCTTTCTTCTCTCTCTCCACATAGAGGGACTTCTCCCAGCAAATATGGCATCTCTCTGTGTGGTTCTTCATTTGACCTCTTCTGCTTTCTGGGACCACACCAGAGCCAGGGAAGCTCCTGTCCACAGTCTGGGTTCCTAATTCCTACGTTTGCAGCAGATTTTGATTCTATACCTCTGTGTGTACTTTTGCTTTAAAGCTGTTTGCTTCGCCAGCTCTGTAGTCCCTGCAAACTTGTTTCTACTTTCTCTTTCTGACTGAATTCCCACTTCCTTTGGCTATCTTGTCACTGAATTTTGCAGTCCAGAATTTAAGCTGCTTCCTAGTCTAACTGAAGACAGAATCTGCCTTTCTGTTTCTCATTCCCCATGTCGCTCTTAGGAAATTTCCAGAAGGAAAGGATGGAACATGTGATCTTATTCCTTCATCTTAAGCCTGGAAGACTTCGTGCACTTGGGGTGCGCCTGCTGGCTTCTCCTCCATAAGGTGTTACCTGTGGGACTCTAGCACATCTGGGTGATGGCAGTGGATCTCTGCAGCGGTTTTAACTTCGCATCTGTGAAAAGCCACAGAAACAGCATCAGACTTGGCAAAATTTACAGTGATTTCTTGGGTGTTTTAGATTTAGTGGGGTTTTTTTGTTTGTTTAGAGACAAAGTCTTGCTATGTTGCCTAAGCTGGTCTTAAACTCCTGGGCTCAAACAATCCTCCCACCTCAGCCTCCTAAAGTGCTGGGATTACAGGCATAAGCCACAGTGCCCAGCCTTTTTTAGTCCCCACCCCGCCCCCCCCCAATTCCAGGTTTTTAAAAAACAGATTTTGATACCAAATCTTCTGGAATCAAAAGCCTAGGAATTTTTTCCCTCTCAGAAGAGTCTTTTGCTTTCTCATCCAGAGCCCAGAAAATAAAGCTTCCTTGGAATGTAAAATGTTTTTAGTCCACTTTCTATTCGGGTTACAATCCACTCAGGGACTCACTTTTATGTGTGTGCCTCTATCCCTTATCCTTGCCTCCTCTCCTGTCACAGAAGAGAGTGAAACTCGATCACCTGGCTCCATGGACCAATAGCAGGACACCCATCCTGGCACCCAGAGCACTGGATCATAAGCATGCACCCTGGTTTTCTATTCCCTCTTCACTCACAAAGCCTTTGCCTCTTTCTCCTCTTAGTTTAGCCAGGCCATCATGTCTGAGCGTTTGCAGCATGAGGGTGTCCAGACCGTCTGGTTGCCACCTTGCCTGGACCAGGCTTTGTCGAGTCCCTGTTAATAATAACAGCAGACCCAGCCAGGACCTTGTGCAGACCACAAATGCTGACAGCATCTTGGTTTTGATGTAGTGATTTTTTAATGTCTTCTGTACACACAAAAAATAATTTGGGCTCTCCATTGTTTTCTTTTAAACTATCCTTTTTAAATAAAATAAGTCAATTTTAAAATGGGCAAAAGACCTGAATAGACATTCTCAAAAGAAGACATACAAATTGCCAACAGATATGTGGGGGGGAAATGCTCAGCATCACTAATCCTCAGGAAAATGCAAATCAAAACCACAATGAGATATCATCTCACGCCAGTTAGAGTGGCTTTTATCAAAAACACAGAAAATAACAGTTGCTGATGAGGATGCAGAGAAAGGTTGGTGGGAATGTAAACTAGTATAGCCACTATGGAGAACATATGGAGGTTCCTCAAAAAACTACAGATAGAACTACCATATGATCCAGCAATCCCATTGCTGATATCTATCCAGAAGAGAGAAAATCAATGTGTTGAAGAGATACCCGTATTGCCATGTTTGTTGCAATATTATTCACAATAGCCATGCTATGGAATCAACCTGTATCCATCAGTGGTAAATACAATGTAGTATATATACACAATGGAGTATTATTCACCCATAAAAAATAATGAAATCGTGTCATTTACCACAACACAGATGGAACTAGAGGTCATTACAGTAAGTAAAACAGCAGGTACAAAAAGACAAATGTCACATATTGTTGCTCATATGTAGATGTTTGCTCATATATAATGGATTTTGTGGAAGTAGGGAATAGAATGGTGGTAACCAGAGGACGGAAAGGGTGGGGGGGGATGATGAAAATCTGGTTAGGTAAAATTAGGAAGAAGACAGAAGCCAAGCATGGTGGCTCACACCTATAATCCCAGCACTTTGGGAGGCAGAAGCAAGAGGATTGCCTGAGCCCAGGGATTCGAGATCAACCGGGGCAAATTGGTGAGACCCCATCTCTACAACAAATAAATAAAAAAATAGCCAGGTGTGGTGGCAAGCACCTGTGGTTCCCGCTACTTCAAAGACTGAGGTGGAAGGATCACCTGAGCCCAGCAGGTGGAGGCTGCGGTAGCCATAAGAGTACACTCCAAAGCCAGGTTCAGTGGCTCAGCCTATAATCCCGTGCCTTAAGAGGCTGAGGTGAGTGGATTGCCTGAGCCCGCGGGTTCAAGACCCACCTGGGCAACTTGACAAGACCTCATCTCTACAATAAATCAAAAAATTAGCTGG
>NW_007248612.1:31034-33861 GCF_000164805.1 Carlito syrichta
AGCGGCCACTGCACTCCAGTCTGGGCGACTGAGTGAGACTCCAACTCAAAAAAAAAAAAAAAAAAGAGTACACTCCAGCCTGGGTAACAGAGTGAGACTCAAAAAAAAAAAAAAACAAAAAGACAGGTATAAGTTCTATTATTTGATAGTACAGTAGAGTGACTATAGTTAACAATAATGTATTATATGTTTCAAAATAGCTAGAAGAGAAGAATTGAAATGTCTCCAACACAAAGAAATAAATGTTTGAAGCAATGAATACACCAGTTACCCTGATTTGATCACACACATTATATCCATGTATCAAAATATCATGAATGCCTCAAAAAGATGTATGACTATTATATAACAATAAAATATAAAGTATCCTTTTTAAAATAAATTAAATTTAATCTAGGAAGATGGCAATGGTGGTGGAACCATAGTTTTGTGCATTCTGAATCCACACAGAGAAAGAAGATATTAAAACCAAACCCATGACAATACTTGCAATAAAACTAGGTAACAAAGTATTCCTGTCACTGTAAAATACAAGTGGGTAGACAACAGCCATGAGACTTGCACAGTATCCACAGTATCAGCATGAATGTAGGGGAGGGCAGAAGGAAGCAACAGGTTGCCTGAGTAACTGAAAGCCCTGCACTTGCCCAATGCAGGGACCTAGTGAGGACCAGCAGGAGAGACTGGGAGAGGCCTGGTTCACTCCATCAACCGGTGAGGCAGGAGTCTGCAGTAAGATCTGAAGGTCTATGATTCTCACCCTGACCTGCCAGAGCTCCCTTTCCAGACTGTACTCCACAACGGATAGCAACTGTTGAGAACAGAATCAAAACTGAGCAGGATAAAAACAACGAAGACAGAAAAGAGAAGCTCCAGCTCAGAACTGGGGCAAGGATGAGGCGGGTGAGGAGAGAATGGCATTGGCCTTGAGAATTTCAGGGAGCACCAAACAATATCGAGATAAATGAGATTTTAATGCAATAATTCCTTTAAGCTAAATTTAATGCCAAAAAATCCATGAACAAACTATCAAACTTTGAAATAAGGATAGGATCATTAGCAGTCTTGTACTGAGCTATACTGAAGCCCGAGGCAAAAGAAATAATCAGTAATACTGATCCTGTCTTTATGACCATGTCATGCAGCGCATCCCACGAGAACTTCTTGAATATCTACTAAAGAACTAGCTTCAGAAACCAAGATAACTACAGAGATGTCACACTAAGGATTGGTGATAATTAATAAATGTGTAGTTATTTGTGGAATAAAGACTACACGAGAGCTTAAAAAGAGAGTATATCATATAATGGCCCCACAATCTTAGAATGTAGTTGTGGTGCAAACATAAAATGGGGAGAAAGGCCAGGTGCAGTGACTCACACCTGTAATCCCAACACTTTTGGAGGCTGTGGTGGGAGGATTGCTTGAGCCCAGGAGTTCAAGACCAGCCTGGGTAACATAGTATAAGACGTCATATCTAAAAAATAAAAAATTAGCTGGGTGTGATGGTGCATGCCTGTAGTCCCAGCTACTCAGGATGCTGAGGTGGAAGGATCCCCTGAGCCCAGGAGGTCAAAGCTGCTGTGACCCGTGTTCGTCATGATGATGCCACTGCACTTCAGCCTGGGTGACAGAGTGAGACCTCAACCCAAAAAAGGGGAGGGGAGATAAAAATAATACTGGAGGTGCAAAAAAATGTATACACATTTTGAGTGATGTTATCTATATATTACCTTTAATTTGTCATAATCAGAAGTGTCTGGATGCTGGTGGTAACCACTTTGAGTATCTCTTGTAATTGCAGAAGTCAAACGTGACTTGTATCCATCTTTTGTTATTAGTATATATTGAGTATTAAATTTTTAATACTGTTTTTTCCTTTCTTAAAATGTGTCTACATTTTTTGGCACCCTCGTATATGCACAAACGTTTTAAGTGTTTTCAGAATTCATAACTATTCATTGCTATTCTGAATCAGTGTGCACAAAGTTTGAAATAAAACAAATAACTAATTGGATATTCTAATTCAGTTATTCCCTATGTCCTTAAGAACCAGTATTTCCAGTGTGGAAGAAAAGAGATACAGGTACATGATAGAGAAAAAGTTAAGTAAGAACCTTATGGTCTTCAATGTAAAGTAGATATATTAGTATGATTCCCCAGAGTATTTTATCATACATCTAATGTCTAGCTCTTCCACTGAAAAGACCTAAAAACAACAATCAACCAAGAAGTGAAGAGAATTCCTAGCATCCCAAACTGGTAAGACATCTTGTCATACCCGACAGCAAGGAAGCATTCAAAGACTATAGGGTCCCATCTGAAGGGCCCAAGCATTAACCTGAAGAGGCTCCAAATGGTCAAAGACGGCACAGTTTGTATGTCAGTAATGATAGTAACTGCAATGCATTGAAATCCATCAATATGCTTAAATTCTTGACTCTATGATGATTTTTTAAAACTAATTCATCATCTTGAGAGGATGACAAGGTGTAATTCATTATCTTGAAAATGCATTAATAAACACAAAGAAACAAGCATTTATCTTGTCTTTCCTCTGTGAACTGTTTCACTGGGTAACCAAATGGTACATGAGAAATTTCTCTCTTTATAAAATGTATCCAGTTCATAAATGAAAAAATAAATTATAAAAATTAGAATATCATCACCCCCCCTCGCAATGAGTTAATGAAGGTAAACACTGAACATCAACTCTGCTCACAATTCAAAAATGAGAGACAGCCAGAAGGCCGGGCTCGGTGGCTCAGCCTGTAATCCCAGCACTTTGGGAGGCCGAGGTGGGTGGATTGCCTGAGCCCGCGGGTTC
>NW_007248612.1:33989-34972 GCF_000164805.1 Carlito syrichta
GCCGGAGCCCGGCAGGTCGAGGCTGCGGTGGCCGGGAGCGGCCATTGCACTCCAGTCTGGATGACAGAGTGAGATTCCAACTCAAAAAAAAAAAGAGAGAGAGAGAGACAGCCGGACATCATGTGCTTCTCAGCCAAACTCTTGAACCCCAGTCTGAGCAAGCCTCTGAATCCAGTTGTCAATCTGCAGGAAATGCAGAGATCAGGGGATGTGTTTAACTGCACCGTGAGACCGCAATCCAGACTGCAATGTCTACCGGTTCTTGCATGGATGCATCGTAAGGGAAAGAAAGAGATGGAGAAGGAGCCTACGAATTAAAAGAGACTTGAATGATATCAACAACATGAACAAGTCTAGCTTATCCTCTAGAGAGGCACACGAGTGATAAAATGAAATGTTTAAAATCTCAAGGACAGTGACTACTTTTGGCAGGAAGGAGACCCATGAAATCGGGATGAAGCGCCCGGAAGGTAGGCTGGAGAGGCTAGAAAGTTACGACTTCCTGGCTTGGACGGTGGTTAGGAAGGTGTTCCCTTTATAATGATCCTCTAGCCTTCGTATCCGTGTGGATTTCTGTACTTTGTGATTCGAACTAAGAACTCCTAACGCCCACTCCCAAGGCAAGAGACCTTGCAGCTGGGGTGGACAAGGCGCAAGAAAAGGCGAGGCACGGCTGAGCTTGCGAGTGAGTCCCGGGCTCCCTGCAGAGGACGCCCTGCAGAGGGCGCTGCAGGCACGCTGGGACCAAGGAGGGCCGGCCGTTCCCCGGCCTGGCCAGAGACGCCGAGAGGCCTCGCTCGCGTCCGGCCCAGACCGCGAGATCCAGGGAGGAGAAGCGTGTCCCCCCCAGCGTGCCGGAGGGACCCGGCAGCCGCCGCGCGAGGGGCACCCTGGGGCGACGGCGCAGCGGTGCGGCGGGCCCAGCGCTGGAGGTCGGCGGTGACCTTCGGCTTTGGCCCTGCGGGGGTGCGCGGCGCAGTAGG
>NW_007248612.1:34992-35856 GCF_000164805.1 Carlito syrichta
GAAGCGGAACCCGGCATCTGGGCCCCGTGGCGGGTGGTCGCGGGCCCCCGGCGAGGGGCCAAGAACCCGCAGAACCGGCCGGACAGGAGGCCAGGGCGCGGGAGGGCGGAGGCGGCGGGCGGGGCCGCAGGAGCCCCGCGATCCCAGAGCTTGGCGGGCAGCCGGCGTCCCGGAGGAGGCCAGCCACCTCGAACGTGCCGGCTGCTTGGCGTCGGCGTAGCCCCGCGGCTCTGGGGTTGGGTCCACGCCGGCTCTCTCCGGTCCTCGGCTCGCCGCCGCTTCCGGGGAGCCTTCCCGGTCTTCTCCCAAGCCCCACCTGGGCGGGCTCCCCGAGACCAATCGCGCTGGATTTGGGTCGGGCTCGCCGGCTCCCGCTTTCCCCACGCCTGCTCCTTCCAGGCGGGGAGGGCGGGTTGCAGCCCCACGGCCTCCCGAACTACCGCCGGGCTCTGGGAGGATCGAAGCCGGAACGCTCCGTTGCCCCTGAGCCCGACAGCATGGTCCCCGAGGTGGGCCCAGGTCGGTGGCTTGGGGACACAGGGGGACGAGATTAGGGATGGTGGACTCCTCGACGGGACTGCGCGAAGAAGTGGTTAAAGCGGCTTGGCCCGGCTTCCCTTCTCTGCCCACCCACGTCTCGGGTTGCGAGACTGAGGCCGCAGGCATGGTTGGCAACCCAACGGTGCCGGCGTCTCTGGGAGCGGGGAGAACTCTTGGAAGGCGGCGCCCACGCCGGGATGCGTCGCCTGTCCCCCTACTTACCAAGCAGGTGACACCCGCCAACCCTGGCCCCATGCCACCCGCCCCAGCGTGCAGGAGAGACCAGAAAAAGACAGAGGGCAGGCGCGGGTGGAAGGGCCCGCC